>NC_136501.1:35825607-35855607 GCF_053919585.1 Euprymna scolopes
TAAAGTTCCAACTTTTTTTGGCTTTCACTTTAATAAGGACGTGAATTTATGAGGTGACTTTAGTCGATACAATAGGATTCAAATCCAAAAATTAAATAAAAGCAAACGTGAATTAAAATTAAAGTAAAGGTGTTATTGTGAACCCTCTACCCTTTTAAAAACCTTGTTAAACTTTGTGACATGTTTCCATTCTATGGAGGTCAGGCGCGAACGAACACCCTCTAATTTTATTATACCATATTTCTTCAAACTGAAACATAATTATCAAAGTATACTTACGCAAATAGATATGAAAAGTCTTTATTAAAGTTTTTGCCATATTTCCATTGAGTACAAGCGCGAACGCAGACCTCACAATTTTATTATATCATCCCTATTTAAGTTGAAACATACTTATCAAAATATTCTTACGTACATCTATATTAAAAACATTGTAAACAGGTTTTTTTTTCAGTTTTTATTTCCACACTTTGGGGGTCAGGGGCGAAGCAGACACCACAATTTTTATGAACCACCGTTCTGCCAGATCAAACATACCCATTCCTGATCCTCGATACATCTTCTATCATTATATGTAATCAGTTTTTTTAAATAGTCAACCATATAGGAGCCAGACACGCACACACAGACCTTCAGCGTTATATATATATATATATATATATATATGTGTGTGTGTGTGTGTGTGTGTGTGTGTGTGTGTGTGTGTGTGTGTGTGTGTGTGTGTGTGTGTGTAGGTCAATTTCGGTGTGTGAGAATTACTTCCCTAATATGTTCAAAAACTGCTGACCCTATCTTTTGCAAATTTCACACAAACTAATTTATATGCCTGGTAGTGTTCTTAGATATCTTATGATTCATAAGACAGCTATTATATTAACATTCCAACATGTTTGTACAGGCATAGAAGCGGGAAACATAAAGGGGATTCGAAAGTCTAGTATATCGATGGAAAGAAATTACTAAAGTATTAATAGCGAAATACGATATAAGTTGTATCGATCGGATTTAGTCAGACGATGTCGCTAATCTTTACGGAAATTTGAACTGAAATTTTTATTAAATCTAAAGGTTAGATGGCTCTTGTTTCGTCACATATAACCGGGTAAACGTCTTCTATGTTTAATTCATTGCGCCAACTGTATTCTTCGTGTTATATGTTCGGGGAGGGTGTATAATGGCCGTATATCTGTGTGTCTTATGTACGAGTGTATATATGCGTGTTGTTTACAATTAGCTTTGTTTAACTTATGGCTGTTAAATCTTCTAATATGGAATTCGTCTAGTGTATTCTCTATTGTATGTCGATGTGTGTGTACATATTTTTTATAGTTTATAGTAAGGGTGCAAACTAGAGACGGACATCGCTGTCAGTTAGATACCAAGCAAAACATATACCCCAAATCTACCTTCCATGCGCCTCTAAAATGTGTTTCTTCGATGCGTACCAAAATCAAAGGTGATTTTCTCCGAAAGTGAAAGCGCTTTAAATGTAATCATTTTTTTTTCTTGCTGGGTTCATTTTTTTTTTTCTTGCTGGGTTCATTTTGATACTTTGCACGCTTTGTATGAGACAAAATTTTGCTAAGTCACCTTCTGCTGAGTATGTTACTGCCGCTATATAATCACAAGTGAGTATGTTACTGCCGCTATATAATCACAAGTGAGTATGTTACTGCCGCTATATAATCACAAGTGAGTATGTTACTGCCGCTATATAATCACAAGTAAGTATAATATACTGCTGTTATAAAATCACAAGTTATTATGATATACTGCCGCTATATAATCACAAGAGAGTATGATACTTCCGCTATATAATCACAAGTGAGTATCTTACTGCCGCTACATAATCACAATGAGTATCTTACTGCCGCTACATAATCACAATGAGTATCTTACTGCCGCTATATAATCAGAAGTGAGTATCTTACTGCCGCTATATAATCACAAGTGAGTATGTTACTGCTGCTATATGATCACAAGTTAGTATGTTACTGCCGCTATAGAATAACAAGTGAGTATCTTACTGCCGCTATATAATCACAAGTGAGTATGTTACTGCCGCTATATAATCACAAGTGAGTATGTTACTGCCGCTATATAATCACAAGTAAGTATGATATACTACTGTTATATAATCACAAGTTATTATGATATACTGCCGCTATATAATCACAAGAGAGTATGATACTTCCGCTATATAATCACAAGTGAGTATCTTACTACCGCTACATAATCACAATGAGTATCTTACTGCCGCTATATAATCACAAGTCAGTATCTAACTGCCGCTATATAATCAAAAGAGAGTATGTTACTGCCGCTATATAATCAAAAGAGAGTATTTTACTGCCGCTATATAATCACAAGAAAGTATGTTACTGCCGCTATATAATCACGAGTGAGTATGTTACTGCCGCTATATAATCACAAGTGAGTATCTTACTGCCGCTATATAATCAATAGAGAGTATGTTACTGCCGCTATATAATCACAAGATAGTATGTTACTACCGCTATATGAGTACGAGTGAGTATGTTACTGCCGCTATATAATCACAAGGGAGTATCTTACTGCCGCTATATAATCAAAAGAGAGTATTGTACTGCCGCTAAATAATAACAAGAAAGTATGTTACTGCCGCTATATAATAGCAAGTGAGTATGTTACTGCCGCTATATAATCACAAGTGAGTATGTTACTGCCGCTATATAATCACAAGTGAGTATGTTAATGTCGCTATATAATCACAAGTGAGCATGTTACTGCCGCTATATAATCACAAGTGAATATCTTACTGCCGCTATATAATGGCAAGTGAGTATCTTACTGCCGCTATATAATAACAAGTGAGTATGATACTGCCGCTATATAAACACAAGTGAGTATGATACTGCCGCTATATAGTCACAAGGGAGTATCTTACTGCCGCTATATAATCACAAGTGAGTATCTTACTGCCGCAATATAATCACAAGTGAGTATCTTACTTCCGCTATATATCACAAGAAAGTATCTTACTGCCGCTATATAATCAAAAGAGAGTATGTTACTGCCGGTAAATAATCACAAGTGAGTATGATACTGCCGCTACATAATCACAAGTGAATATGATATGCCGCTATATAATCACAAATTAATATGATATACTGTTATATAATAACAAGTGAGTATCTTACTGCCGCTATATAATCACAAGTTAATATCTTACTGTTTCTATCTAATCACAAGTGAGTATCTTACTGCCGCTATAAAATCGCAAGTGAGTATGATATGCCGCTATATAATCACAAGTGAGTATCTTACTGCCGGTATATAATCACAATGAGTATCTTACTGCCGCTATATAATCAGAAGTGAGTATCTTACTGCCGCTATATAAATACAAGTTTCACAAGTGTGTATGATACTGCCGCTATATAATCACAAGTGAGTATCTTACTGCCGCTATAAAATCATAAGTAAGTATGATACTGCCGCTATATAATCACAAGTGAGTATCTTACTGCCGCTATAAAATCATAAGTAAGTATGATACTGCCGCTACATAATCACAAGTGAATATCTTACTGCCGCTATATAATCAAAAGATGAGTATGATACTGCTGCTATATAGTCGAAAGTGAGTATGATACTGCCGCTATATAATCACAAGTGAGTATGATACTGCCGCTATATAGTAACAAGGGAGTATCTTACTGCCGCTATATAATCACAAGTGATAATCTTACTGCCGCTATATAATCACAAGTGTGTATCTTACTTCCGCTATATATCACAAGAAAGTATCTTACTGCCGCTATATAATCAAAAGAGAGTATGTTACTGCCGCTATATAATCAAAAGAGAGTATGTTACTGCCGCTATATAATCACAACTGAGTATGATACTTCCGCTACATGATCACAAGTGAATATGATATGCCGCTATATAATCACAAATTAATATGATATGTTGTTATATAATAACAAGTGAGTATCTTACTGCCGCTATATAATCACAAGTGAGTATCTTACTGCCGCTATATAATCACAAGTGAGTATGATATGCCGCTATATAATCACAAGTGAGTATCGTACTGCCGTTATATAATCACAATGAGTATCTTACTGCCGCTATATAATCAGAAGTAAGTATGTTACTGCCGCTATATTAATACAAGTTTCACAAGTGTGTATGATACTGCCGCTATATAATCACAAGTGAGTATCTTACTGCCGCTATATAATAAAAAAATGAGTATGTAACTGCTGCTATATAGTCGCAAGTGAGTATGATACTGCCGCTATATAATCACAAGTGAGTATCTTACTGCCGCTATATAATCACAAGTGAGTATCTTACTGCCGCTAAATATCACCAGAAAGTATGTTACTGACGTTATATAATCACAAATTAGTATGGTACTGCCGCTATATAATCACAAGAGAGTATGTTACTGCCGCTATATAATCACAAGGGAGTATGTTACTGCCGCTATATAATCACAAGTGAGTATGATACTGCCGCTATATAATCACAAGTGAGTATGATACTGCCGCTATATAATCACAAGTGAGTATGTTACTGCCGCTATATAGTAACAAGGGAGTATGATACTGCCGCTATATAATCACAAGGGAGTATGTTACTGCCGCTATATAATCACAAGTGAATATCTTACTGCCGCTATATAGTAACAAGGGAGTATGATACTGCCGCTATATAATCACAAGGGAGTATGTTACTGCCGCTATAAGTGAGTATGATACTGCCGCTATATAGTAACAAGAGAGAATGATACTGCCGCTATATAATCACAAGTGAGTATGATACTGCCGCTATATAGTAACAAGGGAGTATGTTACTGCCGCTATATAGTAACAAGAGAGAATGATACTGCCGCTATATAATCACAAGTGAGTATGATACTGCCGCTATATAATCACAAGTGAGTATGATACTGCCGCTATATAGTTACAATGGAGTATTATACTGCCGCTATATAATCACAAGTGAGTATGATACTGCCGCTATATAGTAACAAGGGAGTATGATACTGCCGCTATATAATCACAAGTGAGTATGTTACTGCCGCTATATAATCACAAGTTAGTATGTTACTGCCGCTATATAATCACAAGTGAGTATTATACTGCCGCTATGTAATCACAAGTGAGTATGTTACTGCCGCTATATAAGCACAAGAGAGTATGTTACTGCCGCTATATAATCACAAGGGAGTATGTTACTGCCGCTATATAATCACAAGTGAGTATGATACTGCCGCTATATAATCACAAGTTAGTATGATACTGCCGCTATATAATCACAAGTGAGTATGTTACTGCCGCTATATAGTAACAAGGGAGTATGATACTGCCGCTATATAATCACAAGTGAGTATGATAATGCCGCTCTATAGTAACAAGTGAGTATTATACTGCCGCTATATAATCATAAGTGAGTATCTCACTTCCGCTATATAATTACATGTGAGTATCTTACTGCCGCTATATAATCACAAGTTAGTATCTTACTGCCGCTATATAATCACAAGTGAGTATCTTACTGCCGCTATATAATCACAAGAGAGTATGTTACTGCCGGTATATAATCACAAGTAAGTATGATACTGCCGCTATATAATCACAAGTGTGTATGTTACCGCCGCTATATAATCACAAGTGAGTATCTTACTGCCGCTATATAATCACAAGTTACTATGTTACTGCCGCTATATAATCACAAGTCAGTATGATACTGCCGCTATATAATCACAAGTGCGTATGTTACTGCCGCTATATAATCACAAATGAGTATGATACTGCCGCTATATAATCAAAAGAGAGTATTTTACTGCCGCTATATAATCACAAGAAAGTATGTTACTGCCTCTATATAACCACAAGTGAGTAGGATACTGCCGCTATATAATCACAAGTGAGTATGATACTGCCGCTATATAATCACAAGTGAGTAGGATACTGCCGCTATATAATCACAAGTGAGTATTATACTGCCCTATATAATCACAAGGGAGTATATTACTGCCGCTTTATAATCACAAGTGAGTATGTTACTGCCCTTATATAATCAAAAGTGAGTATGTTACTCCTGCTATATAATCACAAGAAAGTATGATACTACCGCTATATAATCACAGCGACGATAACGACTACTGATTTAAAAGAAAACAGACATAGACACCACTGCCAAAAGTAGATGACTACTTGTCAGCCTGTCAACAATGCAGTTTTTACGGCCATCAATAATAAATGTCTAAATTTTCTACAATCTAAACGAATCAGACATTTGCATTGTATTATTATACATAATTTTGTTTTTGATATAACTCATATGTTTTTTGCTTTTATTTCTTTTTTGGTAGCTTCATTAAATATTTTACACCTTATATATATATATATATATATATATATATATATATATATATATATATGATGAACTCTCTCATCGATTTTAACGTATTTTTATTTTTATGATGTTCCGAGGATCATTTAATGAACCTTGTGTTTGAATCTAGAGTGACATTAAAGATCCGCTGAGATGGAATGAAAACCACATAAAGAATGTGGGCGAAGAGTGCGCGTTGCTCTGACTTCCTCTGACGATTTTGGATGCAGAAAAATTCTTGATTGTTAATTGTACTCCTCCAAGCCTTACAGTGTGAGGCAGAATTTTCAAAATCAGCAATATTTGAAGCGGCAATATTACTTGTCAGCTTATCCTTAAACATGAGCAATGGTCGGTCAACATTCTATTGGCGTTCAAGCTGACTGTACATTAGAATCTTTCGAATTCTATCATCTTACATATGTAAAACATGGCCAGCCCATTGTAACTGTGCCCTGAGGAGGAAGCTTTCAATTCCATCAATGTTGCTCATGATTAAATGATTAGCATTGAATTTTGTGTTCGCCAGTATCCATCCACAGATTGCTATGCAACATCCCCTGTGAAAGATGTCCAGCCGCTGAATCTGTCTACGATGCAGAGTTCAGAACTCCGATCTATACAGAAGAGTGTTGAGGACGACAGATTTGTACACTTGGATTTTGGTCTCAAGACGTAATTCCGGAGACGGTGACATAGCTTGCCCAATGCGCTAGATATTTTTTCCAATTCTATTGATAATTTCCTCCTCCAAAGTTCCACTTGAATTAACTTTACTACCTAGGTAATTAAAATTCTTTACATACTTGAGGTCAGTTCTGTCAACATGTATTGGTTAATCAGGAAACCTGTGTGTAGGTGAGTTTTGTTTCACGCATCGCAGTTGTGTGGATGTTAGTTTTTTTTTTTTTTACAAAGGCACATTATCAAGGCCCAGAGGCCACTCAAGGATAAGGGTTAAAGAGTGTACAATAGAAATTGGTCAATATAGTAATCATTAGTAATGAAAATTTGGTAAATTTAATAACTTATATGGAACGGCTCATCAAGAACTTATTTACTTTAGACTTGAACACAACCATATTGTAGTCAGCCAGAAAGCAGGAAAACGGAAGACAATTCCACAGGCGTGCAGTTCTAAGAAAGAAGCTTTGTTCATGGAATCTACGTTTAGGTTTAGGCACAGATAAAGAGTGGGGGAATTATTTATAGTGTTTACAGCTAGACGAGTGTTTCTTGTGAAAGTTTGGCGAGGGGGGACCATAGATTGAAGCTCAGTTGAACACTTTCCATGAAAATAACGATACATCAGCGACAAACTCGCAACATCTCTTCTGTGAGATAGAGGTTGCAAGGAGGAGAAAAGGACATCTCCTACGAGGCTACGAAGTCTATTTTGAACTCTATCAAGGCAGGACAAGTCCTTTCTAGCAGCTCCTGCCCAGATGTGGCAACAGTATTTCATCCTTGGACGTACCTGGCTCTTATATAGATAGAGAATAGCATCAGCAGTGAGATATCTACCGGATCGATAGAAAGATCCCACCATTTTTCCAGCGGCCTTGGCAACAGATTTGATATACGTGTTCCATTTAAGATCAGGAGTAATGGTCAAGCCCAGAAGCTTGTAAAAACTTGAGGCCTCCTGAAGACGAGAGCCATTCATTTCAATTGATGACAAATGTGGATTAGTATGTTGATGATGTAAAGAGAGAAGCTTGGTTTTAGATGCATTAAAAGTAACCAGCCACTCCTTTTCCCATTGTACTACGTGCTCAAGATCAGAGGAGAGAGAATTGGAGAGAACTTGGTCGTTTACTGTCTTAGATGTGGTACCATAAATGGTAGTGTCGTCAGCATAAATGTCTACAAATGATGTAAGGATATGATTTGGAAGATCATTAATGTAGATCAGGAAAAGAGTTGGGCCCAGGATGGATCCCTGAGGGACACCGGTAAGTGCAGGCTGGTAAGCAACCTCCGTTGTCAAGATGCTGATGGTCAGACCGAAAGCTTTGCAAACAGCGGAGAGCTTGACCAGCAGGCGCTGAGCTTCTTCAAAGAAGTTGCTACCAGATCTGCATTGTCAGCAAACAGCAGATCGCGGGTTATGCTGGTCCTTTTCCGAGTTTTAGCTTTGAATCATTTGTGGTTGAATTAGAGTTTAACGCCTTATTTCCCATCTGCAAATGCATGCTTCAGCATGACAGAAAAGTAGAGAACAAAAGAACAAGGGCATAACACAACCTTTTTTGTGTCGTTCGTTACAGGAAAAGAAATCTGATGTTTCACCATTCGACACCACCTCGCTCTGCATCCTATCATGGAAAGAGACAATAACATTTCCACATATTCATAGGTCTTCCAAGTTTCCTCAAAACCTTCCTCAAGACAGCGGAGTTTACTATATCAGACGTCTTCGTGGCGTCCGCGAACACTAAATACAACTTTTAATTCTTCTCGCAAACCTTCTCATCAACCGGCCGCAAGGACAAAATAATATCAATGGTGCCACGACCTGCACGAAAGCGACAGTGCGATTCAGGATAGTTGTCATCAACTACGTTCAAATCAACTCGCTTCACAATCAGTCTGACCAAGATCTTTCCAGCACTAGACAAAAGGGAAATTCCCCAGTGATTATCGCATATCTTTTTGTTGCGTTTATCTTTGAACAGATCGTTAATGGGGGCATTTTTGAAGGCTTATGGGGCCGTCTTTTGTCGTCTCCAAATCTAAAAAAACAAGCGCAAAAGCTTCTTAACCAGTGTCGAACCTCTGTATTTGAAAATGGCAGGTGGGATGACATCTGCAATGTCGGTTCAAACGAGAGCGGGATTTCAGTTGCTGCGATATTGAAGTAAACACGCCTTCATTGGTAGTCGCATTGTTCAAGAGGGAATCTAAGTGTTCCTTCCATCTTTTCAGGATATCGTTTTCATCTGCCAAAAGGTCACCTTTAGTGAAAAAATAGGAGAGGCACTATTTTCCTGAGGAATAAACATTCTCTTCATGCCATCATAGAATCCCTGTGAATCCTTTCTGTCAAAAGCTTCTTGGAGAGAGGTAGCTTGTTTGGACTAACATGCCTCTTCCATCGCTCTGACGGCTTTCTGAACTGGAATTTACAACTAGAGTACGCCTTCCTTTTCATAAGGAGTTCTTATCTTCTATAATGCCTTATGAGAACTGTACGGCTCCTATACTGCATCATTGTTGTTATCGAACCAGTGCTGGTCTCTAAAAATAGGCAGATCCGGTAACTCAAGAGATGTGGCATGCGTAGCCTCCCGCAAAGTCTTCCAGCATGATTCAATGTCCGAAGTTAAGTCCACTGAGTTGAGTGCCCCATCCATGTTTTTTGCAAGACTTGATTGTTCTTCAACACATTTAAGGAGAAGTGTGTTTATGAGCTTTGATACTTAACACTTCTGTACCGTTCTGTGCGATAGATGCAATGTCACTTTGCTTCGAATAGGGCATGATCCGAGAGGTAAAAGAACCTTGTCAGACTAAAGTCATTCACGTCCCGTTTTTTTATTTTTTGTCATTGCATAATCTATCAATGTCGATCACGGATGCATCTATTTTGGCTAGTTTTCTGCTGGAACCAGGTGTTTGTTATGAATAAATTATATTCTCCTTAAAAAGAAAAGAGGTGGGGTCCATTTTCATTCATAGAGCCGATACCATGAGAACCCAAAAATATTCTCCATGAACGACGATCATTTCCAACTCGAGCATTAAAAGTTGTTTGTAAAAGTCATCCTTGTCTATATACGACACTATCTGAATAACAAATATGGACAAATTCGTAAAAATCATAATTATGTCAGAAGTTTATAGTTTATAGAAAGAAGTATGAAACGCACATAACATGTAAACAACAGAAATAACATTTTTAGTTAGTTACAGTTATTTATGTAATATATAAAGGGGTATATGTCTATCTGTCTGTCTTCATATTTTCAAACTCTATCTCTCAGACACTAAAAGTCGCAGAGCAGCGCTAGGAGTCTCAAATGCTTGGATTTTTAATGAACCGTTATTTATGTATCTTTCGCCTGTTAAAGTAAATTTTTAGGGGTTAAAAAGGAGTTAAAATTAAAAAAAACAAAAACATTCTCATACATTTTGAACATTCATTTTAGTGTATTTTAATCGATTGATACGCGTGTCACGTTTGTACAGTGGTAACGTTACCAGCTTTTAATTCTACATTTTTGCTTTCGGTTTGGATTCTAGCTGATGGTACCAAAATCCAATTTTTTTTTTTACTTTTGAATTCATGACTCTATAATGATATATACAAAATCTGGAAAAATTACAATATCATATTTAATCGTAATTTACGATCATGCAAAGAAAACGGGCAAAATCAAGCGCCCCTTCCTAGCTTGTATTAAAAAAAAGAATGGCAAGTAAGAAAATTAGAGGAACAGAAGCCAATCCAAGTAAAAAATCTATGTTCACTGAGAAAAGCGATTTAATTAGATCACCAAAACAAGATTGTATATCCCTTTGTTGGAATGTAACAATTGGCTTAATGTCATCTTTTTTTTTTTTTCACTGGAGGATCACCAAATATTAAGGCCCCGAAGCCACTCAAGAATTAGGGTTAAAGAGTGTGCGGTAGTCACTGAGGCAATATCGTAGTAATCGTTAGCAGTGGAAAATTTGTAAATTGGATTAATTAAGAGGGAGACTCGTTAATAACTTTTCACGTTCGACTTCAAGACGACCATATTGTAGTCAGCTGGAAAGCTGCGGAACGGAAGAGATTTTAACAGTCGTGAAGTTCTAAGAAAGGAATGGAATCTACGTTTAGATTTAGGCACAGATAAAGAAGAGTGGGAGTTATTGATAGTGGTTTCATTTTTCATGGAAGTTTGGCAAAACAGGGACTGTAGATTAGAGCTCAGACGAGTAATTGCCGTGAAAATAACGATAAAACAGATAGAGTCTCTTCTGTGGTAAAGAGGTTGTAGGAAAGTAAAAAGGGCATCTGCTACTGGGCTTCGAAGTCTATGTTGAACTCTGTCAAGGCAGGATTACATCTTCTAGCAGCTCCTGCCCAAAAATGGCAACAATACGTCATTTTTAGAATAGAGAATTGCCTCAGCAATGAGATATTTACTAGATCGGTAGAATGTTCCCGCAATTTTTCCAGCGACCTTGTCAACGGATTTAATGTACGTGTTCCATTTTAATCAACAATAATTAAGATTCTATTAAATGTGTTTTTATTTTTTGTAATCTTTTACAATATCATTTCTTTTATTGTAGACAGGCTAACAGTAAACAGATGAATAAAGCATTCACCATTAACTTTATGAAGTTCTAACCACTGTTCACTTACTAAAGTGTGTGTGTGTTTTTTAAATAAAGTGTAGACATAAATGCTTTTAAAATAAAACCTAGGGTTGTTAAACAATATTAAAAACAAGTGAAGCATGCATGGTCCTCCGCGAGTGCACAGAGAACGAGGCGTAAAATGATGACTAAGTTCAGTACATTTACCCCAAAAGTCCTGGTGAAAATGAACAAACGGTGCAGGCCTAAACATATGTAAATTTGAGTTCTGCATCATACAAAAAAAATGACTAAGTCCATCATTGCCCCCTTCCATTTAGCCCCAAAAGTTCCCAAGGCCTTAACATATTTAAATTTGAGTTCAGCACCATGCAAAACTGCTAAATATACATACACAGAAGATTTTGGCCAAATATGGTAAAATAGTTCCAAAAATAGAGTGTTGTTATTAATCCTAAAAGACTCCCAGGGAACACCCAAGAGTTATCGAGAAGTATAGACAAACAAAATTATATAAAAATCAGTTAGTTAAATCTTTTCCGAAAATTTTATAAAATCCAAGGCATCAATTTTTTTCAATAAGCACAAAAGTGTCAATTTTAGCCATTTTACCCGAAAGGAACCTCTCGTGGGGGGGGGGGATTTTCCCGAATTATCCGTTATGTTACTTTTTTTACTCATATCATGTTTAATGTTTGTGCAAAATTTAAAAAAAAATCCAAGGCGAACTTATTGAGAAAAATGCGAACAGACGAATGGACGGCCAGACAAGGGTAAATTTACAGGTCTACTCTCCTTGTCAGGGGACCAAATAAAACTTCTTACCGGTTTGATAGAATATACATTCTCTTCGACCAAAAATTGCGTCACTATGATCATATCGTATGAATCCAAAGATTTTATTGTTGGTAAAGATAACCTCAATATTTTTCTAGTCAGAATTCTTTCTAGAAATCATCGAGTACTTACGGGTAAAGGTTGCTAAGTGAGAATGAGTTTTGTGGAACAAACTGGATAATAGAACTTGCAACACTCAGATCGTCAGTCCGTTTCGTCACCCCCAAATTCATTCCATAATAGAATGTTACATAGATTATCCGTTCATTATTTTTATTGGATGATTATAAATAACATATATGCTTGACCAATCAAACTGTCTCATTCTTTAGAATTTAAATTTGCAGGTAACGTCATAAGTAACTGGGACATCTTAATTAATTCATTTATATCGACATTAATTATTTACTGCAAATTATAAAAAATCGGAACCTACGGTATGAATGGAGATAAAGTAATACAAAAATAAGCTTTACGTGTATTCTGGATGTGTTGGTTCTAACAACGGAGGTTCATTTTTTTCAACGGTGTCATGTAGTCACTAGGGTTCACTCATTATTTTATAACTATTGGGATTTGCTTTCTCTCTCAAATTAAAAAAAATATATATACAAATTAAAAAAAATATATACAAATTAAAAAAAATATATACACATTAAAAAAAATATATACAAATTTAAAAAGAAAAGCATGGGTATCATAAATACAATAGGATATGTAGCGGGAAAGCTTTTCATCGCACCTCGCATTAACATATATACGCCTCTATTTTAATAACGTTATAGCAAAATGAAACATTGATGGTAATTTATACTAAGCTCCTTTCGTTCAATAATTACAAAGAACTTTTTCAACAATCAATTGCCATGGATAATAACATCCTTGCTGGAAATTCGTCATCTGAAGTCTACAGCCTAACATGAATTGGAAAAATACATAGAAGACATTGACACAGATGCTGCAAAGAAGGTAGGTTCCCACCACTGCCTCAGTAAAATACCCATTCTTCATAACATTCTATATCTCTACAAGTTACAATTCGCCCATACATGGCGTAGTGTTGCCACACATAGAGTAGTACATCAGCCATACTTTTCTTTTTATCAAAGTCAAAATATAATTTCTAATCTAATAGATCCAGCACTTTGGTGATTGTGCACTTATGTTACCGCGATATTTTTAAAATAGTATTTTCAAGTTAACTTCACATTTCACGATATTTTTTTTTAATTAAATTGTTAGGTGAAAGTACAGAATAGTTACAAAGCACTCTCCTTTTCTCTCATGTTAAGAATGGCTCTCAAAATAATGTTTATTATTTCAGCACGGTAACATGAGTACTGGCACTTTGCACCAAATGTTAACTGCTTATCAATGCGACTCAATGTTACATACCTGCGTTTATTTGACAATCATTTTAAGTAAATATACTCCGATAAATTCGTTAGAGTGGTGCCCCTGTCTGCGTAAATAAGCCGGACTCACTTAGCAGCAAAATCACATATGCTTGTGTTTTACTGCATAAATGGGTACTTGTGCATTTAACGAACCAGACGTAACTCAGCATTTGCTCGGCTTTGTCCGGCGCATGACATCAACAGCCGGATAAAACCGAGCGTTGGCGATAAAATAAAAACAACGCTACAACAAAATAACTGTACAATGAAATTGTAAAATGTAGAAACAAAAAAATTAAATAAGTAAAAACCAAAAACCTACCGTTCATTTATGTTTTTTTTTTATTATTGCTTGGAATTGTTTTCTGTTTTCAAAATAAATACATATAAGACAAGTTTTTTTGTTAACTTTTTTTTTTTCAATTTTTAACGTAAAAAGGGGGGGGGGGCAGGAACAAGGATTATTTGTACATTTTTTTCGCCAGAAACAAGGATTTGTAGAAAAGTTTGATAGAAAAGTAACTTATCTATCCTTTGATAATATTTGTTATATATTTGTTTTTTGACAACTTTTTCGAATCTATGTGTACAGTAATACAAACCCCTTTTTATTTATTAGTGGAAGGTGGGTTTCGGCCTTCCTATTTGGTACAGTGACCAAAAAACCCTCCTTTTCGGCGGGGTCGTATCCACCGAAGACCCAGACCGGTGTCACAAGTCTGCCGGCGATGTCTACCGTATGGCCTGGGCCTCCAATCTGCCGGGGATTCCTAAGAAAATAGTCCCTGCATATATCACGCAGCAAATTTTCCAATCCACGATTGTGTGGCGAGAACGTAACCCACATTCGCGATGGAGATTTTTTGTAGATACCATCTCGAACGCCCATAAGTATATTATTTTTATTATACATGCGATGGTTAGTCGGGATTTTGAGAAGAAGGTCCCAATCCTAATGGATGTCCATCGACGACATGTTACACTTCTACACCTCCAACCGTAACCGTCGGAAAGGCTTGTTCTCTTTGCAAGTACACAATCCTGGCCAAAATGTAAATAAACACCTTTTCTCTTCTGCCAACAATTTCCGTTGCTGGCAAAAGTTTAGTGCAGCCTCTGGGGTCTGGAGCTGGTCCGCAAGGTTTGTAATATTCATTATTATTTCGTCAGTTATCTTTTTAAAACAAATTTTTTTTTTAGCTCTCTTCAAATAAGCGTTTCTTGAGTTGTGACACTCTTCCAATTGATAGCGACATTCTCGTCTGCTTAATCGGCAATGCTCGGTTATATCCGGCTGTTGGCGTCATGCGTCGGACAAAGCCGAGCAAATGCTGAGTTACGTCTGGTTCGTTAAATGCACAAGTACCCATAAATGATAACACTTCAGACGTCTAAATGATAACACTTCAGACGTAGAAACACTGGGTTTGTATTACTGTACACATAAATTCGAAAAAGTTGTCCAAAAACAAATATATAACAAATAAATGTTATCAAAGGCAAGATAAATTACTTTTCTACATATTTGGATATATTTTTGTGTTTTTATTCAATGTAACATGTTTATTCAGTTTGGAAAACATACAGTGTTTACCGATGTATTGAAATTTCAAGATGGCGTCTGACTCTATCTTTAACACGGTAAGTTTGGGAAAAGGTGTTATAAATAAAAAACTAGACTGAATACTGTTAAAAAGCCGCCGAATATATGTCAACTTATGTCACGGTAACATATATTGTGCGAGTTTTTAACAATATTTTATCTAGTCTTTTATTTATAACACTTTTCCCAAACTTACTCTGTTAAAGAGAGAGTCAGGCGCCATCTTGAATTTTCCAATACATCGGTAAACACTGTATGTTTTTCGAGCTGAATAAACATGCTATATTGAATAAAAACACGAAAAATATATTCAGTTTGGTAGAAATGTAACTTATCTTGCCTTTGATCAAATTTATTTGTTATATATTTGTTTTGTGACAACTTTTTCGAAACTGTGTACAGTAATACAAACCCGAAACACTTGTGTGCATTTAACATATTCATTTCCAGAGGTTACAACTATATCACTTTCACAATATGAATGCGGATAAATAAAGAAAACACAAAACCTTTTTTTTCCTCTTTAGAATCAAATCGTCCTTGAAATAATTAAAAACATTTTCTTGATCCGCGCGTAGCTAACGTTTATGTTTTACTATTTTATGTATTAGATTCATTTTAAGATATGCACGCGCGTGCATTAGTTTTATGAATTCATTAGACAAATTAGGATTTCGAAGGCAAACAGTGATAAATCAAATTTCTTCAAATTGAGAATTTAAACTGTATATAAAAGAATATTTCATGTCTAAAAGTCGAGCGGGAAAACTTACTTTAATTAAAAGCAAACATCAGATTAGTTTAACGAAATGATTTGGAATGTAATCACATGATGAAATTCAAAGCCTTTTGATGAAGTACTTTTTCAATTTTCAAAATGATGTTTCCGTGGTTTGAATTCGAAGTCTTCAAATCATAATAATTACAAAATAACAAGCTACCACACTGATCGACTGTTTTGGATGTATAAATTGTCAGCAGGGAGACCCGACATTGCCCATGATTGAATAAAAAAAAAGAATGTTCCACACTTCTAATACTTTTATTGTCATCTAAATTGGAGAAATCGCTAATTTTTTCCAGTAGAATCGATTTATTCCCTGCTCTAGTTGGAAACCCACCGTAATACACCTATTGAAAGCTTTATATGCCTCCTCGCAGTGACTTAGTCGACACCAGATTATAGTCTACATTGCACTGTAGAGAACTCACTGGTGATGTGATAAAATTATTTTATATATCTCTTTTTTTTCTCTCTTATTCACCCCACAGAACTAAGGAGCTGCTATTTGGGATCAAGTCTACAATAACAATATGTAGGACATGGAGCAAAAGATGTCTCTTCACATTACATTTAAATTTCCGGATATTAGTACAGCCAGGGAAGTAGAAAGCAGGAAATTCCAAAATCTAGCAGTTCGCTAGAAGAAACTATTATAATAGAAGGTTTTCCGGTATGTAAGAATCTTTACAGTGGGTGGGTTGGATTTCGCTGCTCGTCGGATTACTTGCAGTGTATTTACGTTGATGGGGGGGGGGCAATCTAAAGAGTCCGTTATTTAGTCAAATGCAAAAGGCTCATCTTCTGAAATGTAATGAAAATAAGCTTAAAATTGTAAACGGTATTCAAAATATTATCTTCTACAGAAACAGTTGTGTAAAGAAGGTTGAGCTAAAACGCCAACTAAAAGATAATGAAGGTGTTGTCACTTTCTTAAAGTATAAAAAAACAGGTTGATCCCATATGCTTTACTCATGGACAGATTACATTTCACATGACGTAAATACGTCCTTTCAATAGGTGGCTTACACTAGTGCTACATTTCTACTATATTTTAATGATCGATTTAGTTTACTATTTTAGACCCAGTGCTTTGGTCATGATACCTTGCTAGCTAATTAGACAATTAACATCTATTATTTTTTCAAACATATCTCAAATCTTTACACCAACTAATATTTTAATACGTTGTATATGATTAAACATATAGAAAACAGTAGTGAAGTGGGCTGGTCGACCACCGGAAGACTTAGCCGAATATTATATCATCTCTTTTTTTTTTTTTTTTTTTTTAAATTATTATTATTATTATTATTATTATTATTATCATCATCATCATCATTATCATTATCAAATAATAATAATAATAATAATTATAATAATATAAAAGGCACTTTGTTTTTATGTGTGTAAGTTCGTTCCCTATGGACTCGAAATGACTGGGCCTATTTTTATGGAATTTCATACAAATGTACTTTATCTACCTGGCAGTGTTCTTAGACAGGTAGTTTTATCGTAATGTCTTCCATAAGTATCGATAATGGAAAAAAATATGATAAAAAAGGAAGATACGATTCTGTCTAAAGTTAACGCCTTATGCAGCCTAATATCACAAGTGCCTTTGGGAAGTGTTAGTACAACACAAGCAGAAAGGACTGGCATATAAAAATAACTGCATGTTCTAAGATATGAGAAGGGCGCGTTTAAAATGAATGTTTCTGTTTTAGAGCGAAAATCAAATCTGATACTTGATTTTTGCATTTTAAACTTTAATTCAAACCATTATCATCACACAAGCAGAAAGACCTGGCATATAAAACTAACAGTAAATTCTTTGATATGATTTTAATGTAATATTCAAAGTGAATATTTCTGTTTAGAGTACAAGTGAATCATGCTACTTAATTTTTGCATTTTACACTTTAATTCAAGCGATTATGTAAAACTATTTTATAAAATCAACATTAGGTTCTTTACAATGCTATGCAAACTAGTGTAACAGAACGCGGACGCGCGTATGTCAGTAACAGCAACAGACAACGTATGCAAATTCCCTAGCCGTATGCGAAGTAATATCACACTGAGGTAGAAAGTAGGAAAAATATTTTAAAAAGAACGTGCCCGACAAACACTAATATGTTTTACACACTTGGGTTGAGAGCGATAGCTAAAAGACGTGTACTAAACATGGATTGTCAAAGACAAACTAGCAGGTGTTCGACACAAGAGTTTTGCTCAACGCATTCGAGTAGAAGGAGACGTTTGAAAGAGAGATAAAGTGTTATACTGGAATTATCTTTAAATAAATAAATGCCTGTTGTTTCAATAGAAAAAAAGTAGATTGTTAGTCTTGACGTTTTTGAATTATTTAGATGAGGATTCGTTATTCTTATTATTTGGATTCATCGGACTACTGTTCACATCTTGAGTGTGGTTTTCACAACGTTTCGGTCGATGTAATCTCCGGCCTTTTTCAAGTGTATCTTGTCGAACTCTGGAACGTTTACGTCGAACTCGTGAATTTCTGTCCAAATTCTCGAGTTCAACACAAACGTTTCGGAGTTCGACTTGATACACTTAAAGAAGGTCGGAGGTGACATTTGCTATAAAATAAATGAGAATACTACTTCATTAAAATAATACGAAGTATCCCCATATGTATTTTTCTATTCAACCTATAGCTGTCGCGAATATGAGAAAGTTAACAAGTATATGATGAAAAAAAAGACTAATTTAAAAGTGTATCTTTTAATTTAGAGAAAATGTTATCTTTGCAAACTCATTTTTCATGATTGAAGAAACGTAACCTAAGCTAATACATGGATCAACAGGTTAATTATTCTTATTTATTTGGTTCTTTTTGTTAAAACAATTATAGGACATGCACAGTTATCTACCTCTTTGTAGACGCCCCAAACTTTTAATGACGTTATTTTGATAGTCGAAATAACAAAAGAAAAAAAAAAAGCAATAATAAAAAAAAATACAAAATAAGAAAAACCAGAGAGAAATTATAATTCTTGGAACTTAACAGATTCTTTTTTATTGTCTATTAAAATCGCATCTTCTCCTACTCTCCAATTCTGGCTTAAAACATCAAACAAACATTTGGTCTTAAGATGAATATACCCCCCCCCCGATATCATTTATCTATACTTTCTCATATCTTTCCGATCGTTAAGTGCGCGTTAACATTTAGCTGCCAGCAGTATCCATTGTAGTCTTGCTTTTCTTACATTCCGCTTGCCAGAAATATAAATGGATAAGATGTTTTTTTTTTACAGCCAACTTGATCGGAGTAATTATATTTTAACAAGACGCCTGCAGCAGAAAACGAAAAGTTTTTTTAATTGATTTTTTTTTTCAGTTATTACTCATCGGAGATGTAATATTTTGTGTTGTTTATTTGTTAAAATGATTAGTGTGTATCATCATTATCATTATTATTTGAGGATACGTATAGATTTAATTTTATATTATACAAAAAAATCATAAGGAATGAACTGGATCAATTAATGTAAAACGTATGCCTGAATTTACCTAAACAGTCTTTTATAGTGGCTCAAATTCGTCGTCGTCGCCGGAGATCTGAAACAAGCGTACATTTTTCCCATTGAAAATTACTCTGATAGGAAACACGTTTCATGTGCAGCCACCACAGGAGAAACTAGAAGAATTCATAGGTTTTTGTGATCAAGGTTTTTTTTTGGGGGGGGGGGGCACTTTTCCTTTCTTCTTTGCTTCTTCTTTTTTTTCAATGATTTTGCTGTTTCCATGTATTGTTCATATCTAGCTCTCTTTGTTGAGTTCCCAGGTGTATGCGTCAATTTTGATCGCCTTAAGGGTGTACTTGAGCTGATCTTTGAAGCGGCGTTTTCGTGTGCCGCGTTATTTAATGCTACTGGTAAATTCTGAGTAAAGGGCTTGCTTGGTTTGGCGGTTTTCAGGTATTTGGCAGTTTGTCTCACTAAGCGTAGACGGTATCTTGTTATTGTGGCATCTATGCTTTCCATAAGTGGTGGAAGGACAGTCTCAGTGTTAGTGATTAAGTTTGCAACTTTATCGCGCAATTTTGCTTGACTTATAATATGAAGTATCTTAAGTACAAGGTTCAATTCCTAGTATTTTTATATTACGTCTGGTACAGATATACAGTAAGATATATATTCTCCTTTATTATTATTATTATTATTATTATTATTATTATTATTATTATTATTATTATTTCCTATATATATGTGTATATATATGTGTGTATATATATCTGTATATATATATATGTATATATTTGTATATATATATATACGTGTGTATATATCCGTGTATATATATATGCGTGTGTATATATGTATATATACATTTATATATATATATGTGTATATATACATTTATATATATATGTGTATATATACATTTATATATATGTGTATATATACATTTATATATATGTGTATATATACATTTATATATATGTGTATATATACATTTATATATATGTGTATATATACATTTATATATATGTGTATATATACATTTATATATATGTGTATATATACATTTATATATATGTGTATATATACATTTATATATATGTGTATATATACATTTATATATATATATGTGTATATATACATTTATATATATATATGTGTATATATACATTTATATATATATGTGTATATATACATTTATATATATATGTGTATATATACATTTATATATATATGTGTATATATACATTTATATATATATGTGTATATACATTTATATATATATGTGTATATACATTTATATATATATGTGTATATACATTTATATATATATGTGTATATACATTTATATATATATGTGTATATACATTTATATATATATATGTGTATATATACATTTATATATATGTGTATATATACATTTATATATATGTGTATATATACATTTATATATATGTGTATATATACATTTATATATATGTGTATATATACATTTATATATATGTGTATATACACATTTATATATATGGGTATATATACATTTATATATATGTGTATATATACATTTATATATATATATATGTGTATATATATGTGTATATATATGTGTATATATACATTTATATATATATGTGTATATATATGTGTATATATACATTTATATATATGTGTATATATATGTGTATATATACATTTATATATATATGTGTATATATATGTGTATATATACATTTATATATATGTGTATATATATGTGTATATATACATTTATATATATGTGTATATATATGTGTATATATACATTTATATATATGTGTATATATATGTGTATATATACATTTATATATATGTGTATATATATATGTGTATATATACATTTATATATATTTGTATATATATGTGTATATATACATTTATATATATTTGTATATATATGTGTATATATACATTTATATATATTTGTATATATATGTGTATATATACATTTATATATGTGTATACATATGTGTATATATACATTTATATATGTGTATACATATGTGTATATATACATTTATATATATGTGTATATATATGTGTATATATATACATTTATATATATGTGTATATATATGTGTATATATATACATTTATATATATGTGTATATATATGTGTATATATATACATTTATATATATGTGTATATATATGTGTATATATACATTTATATATATGTGTATTTATATGTGTATATATACATTTATATATGTGTACTTATATGTGTATATATACATTTATATATATGTGTATTTATATGTGTATATATACATTTATATATATATATGTATATATATGTGTGTATATACATTTATATGTATATATGTATATATATATATGTGTGTATATACATTTATATGTATATATGTATATATATATGTGTGTATATATACATTTATATATATATGTATATATATATGTGTATATATACAATTATATATATGACTGTATATATACACTTACATATATGTGTATATATGTGTATATATACATTTATATATATATGTGTGTATATATGTGTATATATACAATTATATATATATATGGGTATATACATGTGTATACATACAATTATATATATATATATGTGTATATATGTGTATACATACAATTATATATATATATATGTGTATATATGTGTATACATACAATTATATATATATATGTGTATATCTATGTGTATCTATACAATTATATATATGTGTATATCTATGTGTATCTATACAATTATATATATGTGTATATCTATGTGTATCTATACAATTATATATATGTGTATATATGTGTATATATGCAATTATATATATGTGTATATATGTGTATATATACAATTATATATATGTGTATATATATATGTGTATATATACAATTATATATATGTGTATATATATATGTGTATATATACAATTATATATATATGTGTATATATATATGTGTATATATACAATTATATATATATATGTGTATATATATGTGTATATATACAATTATATATGTGTATATATATGTGTATATATACAATTATATATATATGTGTATATATATGTGTATATATACAATTATATATATATGTGTATATATACAATTATATATATGTGTGTATATATATGTGTATATATACAATTATATATATATATGTGTGTATATATATGTGTATATATACAATTATATATATATGTGTGTATATATATGTGTATATATACAATTATATATATATGTGTGTATATATATGTGTATATATACAATTATATATATATATGTGTGTATATATATGTGTATATATACAATTATATATATATGTGTGTATATATATGTGTATATATACAATTATATATATGTGTATATATACAATTATATATATATGTGTATATATACAATTATATATATATATATGTGTATATATGTATATATACAATTATATATATATGTATATATAATTAAATATATATATGTGTATATATACGTTTATATATTTGAGTATATATGTGTATACATACGTTTATATATATGAGTATATATGTGTATACATACGTTTATATATATGAGTATATATGTGTATATATACGTTTATATATATGAGTATATATGTGTATATATACGTTTATATATATGAGTATATATGTGTATATATACGTTTATATATATGAGTATATATGTGTATATATACGTTTATATATATGAGTATATATGTGTATATATACGTTTATATATATGAGTATATATGTGTATATATACGTTTATATATATGTGTATATATGTGTATATATACGTTTATATATATATATACATATATGTATATATGGGTATATTTAGTTTTATGTATATATGTATATATGCGTTAATATATATGTGTATATATATATGCGTGTATATATATATATATATATATATATATATATATATATATATATATATATATATATATACACGTAAAGGGAGAAAAAGAGAATGAGCGACGCCTTTTCATATAACACTCAACAATATATATAAATTCCTCGGGTAACTGGTTTTGTAAACTTCCTGTTGCTTCCTTAAAAGAGCTGTTTGAAATGTTTGAAAAAACCCACCATCTTTCAAATGAAATTGTCAACGTGGATACACGTTTACATTTTAGGAAGATTCCGTTTATTTTTTTGTTTTGTTTTTTTTGTTTCATAAATAAACAAGGACACGCACAGAAGTTCGTTTTTATGAAAATCACTCCCGGCAAGAAATGAAAGCTCCTGGTGTAAGGAGTCCTCCAAAAAGTACGCTATGCTTAAAATAATAGTTAAAAATAATTATTAGATGGATAGATTCTGACACAGGAACCATCATAAATATTATTCAATTTAGGTGAGGAGTAAAGAACGCCCTAAAGGTAAGTAAGAATTACGAATGTTATTTTCATTAGTTTAATTTTATTATTTATTCCATACATATAAAAATAACGTGTGTGAATTCATACACACACATACATATACTAGCATAGTGATCTGATGTTGCCCGGGATTGAATGATGATAAACGAATATTCAAAGGTGATATATTTTTTTTTATTACTATAGTTATATACACATACATCTATATTAGCTACTTATATATATATATACATACGTATATATATATATACGTATATATATATACGTATATATATATATATACATACGTATATATATACATACGTATATATATATATACATACGTATATATATATATACATACGTATATATATACATACGTATATATATACATACGTATATATATATACATACGTATATATATATATACATACGTATATATACATACGTATATATATATACATACATATATATATACATACATATATATTCATATATATATTCAAGCATGTCTTGGTACTTGTTTTATTTTTCGATTTTATTGGATAATTTTTCAATTCGCCTAGTGGCCTTTTTTATTTCGACTGCCAGCTTGTGTGTTATGGCGCCCAGTAAATGGAGTTTGGTCATATTCTCTTCAAGTGCGTTCTATTGGTACATACGATTTTCCTCAAGAGTTGTTATCGTGTCATTTTTTTTTCTTTATTGAGGATTAATACATTCATAGTTAGCTCTATTTCTTTTTTCTATCGGTTAAAAAGGTGGAAGCATGATGGATAGGAGTGAATTATTTATTTTTAATTTTAATTTCATCATCTTATATTTTACTTATTTAGCTATCTATTTATTGTTTGTTGTTTAATATGGTTAAACGGAATTCGGTTTATAAGGAGCTGTAGTTTTTTAATTTGTAAAGCTCCTAGTAATTTTAATCTTCATGTGCAATTGTTAAGGTATGGGACTTTAGTATTGCTAGTTAAGATATTTCTTATGTCGGGATTGTGTTTTTATGGACTGTTAGGTGTCGTTTTATGGAGCTGTTATGTGCTACATTGTAGTTTAATCCTCGGGAGAGTGTTGTTGTGGTGTAACATGGGTATGAATTGTATGAATTTTTAGAGGCAACTAAATTCGTACATTACATTAGTTTTTTTTTTAGTTTGGTGCTATTATTGTTTTTTAATTATTATATTGGATGTTTTAAATTAATTATATGTTTTAGTTTAATCATGTTGATTTGGTAAGTGGTGTCTGGAATATCTATTAATAAAGGTTTTTATTATTTTTTTTGTCTGTTTTGTAGTTAATGTGTAGTCGGTTTTATTGTATACCTTTATACTTTTTGTTAGGGTTTATGTTTTTATTGTTGATAGTTTACATATTTTTTTATGTGCATATTGACGATTTTATTGGGAAAATTAAATAGTTTATGAAGGTGTGTTTTATCTTTGTTAGTTCTTTGTAAAATATTTGTCGGGTTGATGTTATATTTTATGAATGGTGACTCAAATTTTTATAAGGGAATTTTCATATTTGGGAAGGGGCATTTGCTATGGTAATTTAAAAGTATGGTAATTTAAAATTGCATTATTGCTGGTAGATTTTGTATATGTTGAGGTTATGTATTTAGTGGGGTTGCTAGAATCTACTAATACGTCGGAAAATGGTATTTTGTTATTTGTTTTTGGATCGTGTGTAAATATAAAAAAGGGGTGTGTTTCTAAGTTTAGTTGGAGTTTTTTTATATATCTTGAACGGATTCTGCTGTTAGGAATATGCCGTCTACACCTCTGGCATATATGTCGGGTGTATTGTTTGTTATCTAGGAGGATTTTGTTTTTGAGGTGGATCATATAGTTTCTGCAGAAACTAGAGCCTTGAGGTGATCACATTGAGACACTATCTATTTGGATGTATGTTTTCCCATTAGGATCAGTGATGGGAACATGTGGAAAAAAAAAGAACTAGTATTATAATAATTTAGTTAGATGAAAGTTTTCTGATTTAGTTGACATATTGTAGTTACTAGTCTTGCACGGCTGGAATTGCTTTTTTATAAATTCAATTTTAATAAGAGTGTTCATGCATGGTGAATATATTTCTCATGCTAATATTTGCGAAATTAGGAACGCGAGGTTTGCATTGTTGGCCGTTTAACCGTTTTCTACATTTTTTATTTTTAGAAATAGAAATCACTAAAGCATAATTGTATGCTTCCGGGCAAATATTCTCAAATCCTTTTTCTGTTACGTTTCCCTTTTTCCTGTATCCTTTTCCTCTCTCTATATCTTCATGGCTCTCTTTATTCTTTTTTTAATGACTT
Organism: Euprymna scolopes; assembly: GCF_053919585.1. Lineage (NCBI taxonomy): Eukaryota > Metazoa > Mollusca > Cephalopoda > Sepiida > Sepiolidae > Euprymna > Euprymna scolopes. The sequence goes on from NC_136501.1 coordinate 35,852,121, forward strand.
CTTATCTAATGCCATTCCTGAATAATTAGATTTAAAAATCAGAAATAACCGGAGTCTTTCGTATCTTGCGTAAATTGCGAAAATTAAAAGAGTTGTATCTAGAAAATGTTGCATTAAGCTAATTATGGATGTTCAAAGGCAAGACAGGTGGCAATTATTTCAATTTACCTGTTGATATATTTATTTTTCCATCGTATCGCTATCATTCTATGTGCTCTCTACTTCTGTCTGCATTTCTTTAATTCTGTCTTCTCCAAAATCATTCTGAATATATTGTTTAGTTCTCTCTTCGATTCATCAGCGTGGATAAACCTAGCGTGATCTAAAAGAGGAAAACGTAAAGATTAATACTCGGTGGTCTACAAATTGTTCTACAAAGCTTGTAGTGAGGGGAAATATTATCGTATTATACTATGATATACTTTATTTGTTTTTATTTTTGTTTTTCGTTATTTATAATGCCTCAACGCTAAGTGGAAATCATATCACCAGACGTATATCACACACACACACACACACGTGAGAGAGAGAAAGAGAGAGAGAGAGAGAGAGAGTTCGCCATGCAATTCAAAATTACTGGGCCGATTTAAAAATATTATTTACAAAAAATTACTTTCTGTGGACGTAATTGTGTTTAGGTAAGTTTTCCTTCGCTAGATATCCAACATCCCATTAAAAATAAAGATGGTGCGATTTATACTAAAATTGACACGATTATACAGATAAACATCATTAAGAAATGTTATTACCGCACAGGAAGAAAGGTCCATCCTTTAAAATCAGCAGTGTTTTTATATAGCAGGGGCGGGTCCAGAATGACTGTTTCCGTTCAGACACAAATAAACCATGATACTTGACGTTTGCATTAATACAAAGCTTTTACATAAATATAATTTGATAAAACAAGCAGCAGTCTTTCTTCAATGCTATGAAGACTGCAATGTATTGTGGACATCCTCACTGCGGAGAGACATGTGAAGCTTCCTCCTAGGGCAGCAAGGCAGGTTCTCGACTAGAGAAGGCAATATTGATTGAAAATAGGCGATTTCACCGAATTTGATGCAATAATAGTATTTAATGTGTGAAAAATCCGTTGATCCTCATTCAATCGGGTGTCTCTGCTGTATCATATTTATGCATTTACGAATATCAATAAGCATTTATTTAATGCGAATTTACAATGAAATTTTTACTATGACAACACTAAAAACAACTGGCATCAACTAAGGAAAATCCAGCAGTATCAGTTTTAGAATTGCCAATGCATCATTCCCCAGACCATAAACTGTTGACCAACAATTTAGAAAAGCTGTCAAACCTTAAAAATTATTGTTTTATGAAGTTTGTAAAAAAAAAAAAACGAGTGGAGTCGTGTAGACAAAGTCATGCCCTTTGGATAACATATATATATATATATATATATATATATATATATATATATATATATATATATATATATATAAAGATTTTCACAAATGTGTTTTTTTTTGTTTATACTTTCTGCTTTTCTTTGTACATCGTTAATATCCGTATTATGTCATGAGTTTATTTTTATGTACGCGTGCTTAACCGGAATCGTAAACCGGATGTTGGGTTACAACACCCGTTACAAGATCATTTGAGTTTTATACTTATATAGATTGGCAAGCAAGTCATTATTCAAGCACGTCTGATTGAACACGATAGAGTTATTCTTTTTTTCCGATTTTTTCGCCATTTTATATAACATGCTAGCTGAAATTAAAAAGACCGCTAGGAAAAGATATATAATGTACTTTCTATTTGTTTTTACATAAGCATGGATATATCGCTACATATTCTTTCTTGTCTTCCAATCTTTTTATTAATGTCTGCAGTAATAGAAGTAGGGTTGCGATGATATACTAGATGGCAACATAAGTGGTTTATTTTGACCATGACAAATTCGAATAAATAAAAATTCATTTTCATAACCTATTATTTAAGATTTATGATATAGCCCATTTTTCACACAATTGTTAACCTGATCAACTTTTTACAGATTGACACGATACGCCGTAGAATGTTAAAGTTTATGTCGCTTCCGTAGTTAGCGGGTGTCACACACATACGTATATCTTCCTTGATAGGTTTATAATTTTTTTTTATTATCATATTTTGGTTTCCTAACTTTGTTGTCTTTGCTTTCTTTTTATTTTATTTACTTTATTTATTTTTTTTTTTTACCTATGTTCACCTCTTACAAATCATATCGCCACTTGGACATGAAGGGCTACTATTTTGGTTCATGTCTAGGAAAGATTAACAAGATATTTATTTATATTACATTTGAACTTCTGCTTATCGGTGCAGCCAGTGAAGGGTATTCCAATGTCTAGCTGTTCAAGGGAAGAAACTATTAGAATAGAAAGCTTTCTAGCATTTAGGGGCACCAATATTGAAGGGGTGCTAAGTGGGTCTGTCGGGGATATGTACGTCGGGTGGGGACAAGTGCAAAGAGTTTATCAGAAGACATTCCATTAAAATATTTGTAAAACGCACAGTGATGCAACATTGAGGCGATATGACAGAGGCTGGAGCTTAGTTGATAAAGTGGGACCGATTAGATTGACAACTCTTTCTTGGACCCAATCTAAGAAGGAGAGACAAGTGGGAGATGCACCAGCCCCGATGTGGCCACAATATTCCATGCATGGACGAATGGTAGCCTTGTAGAGGTACAGGATACTCTTAAGTGTGAATAGTCTTCCAGCTCAATAGAAGAAGCCACCTTCATTGCAGCAGCCTCTGTAATTGCATTTATGTATTTGTTCCAGTTCAGATTGCCCGCAAATGTTAAGCCGAGGAGTTTGAAGGTAGAATTCTCAGATAGGGTACTATTTGTCATGGATATAAGCGGCTGGAAGGGCGACATGGAATTGTTAAAGAGAAGAAGTTTAGTTATTAGTATATATTATTAGTTAATTCCTAGAAGAAGAAAAAAGAAGGGTGAAAAGGGGTCAAAATACCACAAAGAGAAAAAATGTATTGCTGTCTCCTCTTGCCTGCATAAGGAAGGTTATATGTATTTGTATATATATATATATGTATTTGTATATATATATACATGTATTTGTATATATATGTATTTGTATATATATGTATTTGTATATATATATATGTATTTGTATATATATATGTATTTGTATATATATATATATATATGTATTTGTATATATATGTATTTGTGTATATATATATGTATTTGTGTATATATATGTATTTGTGTATATATATATATATGTATTTGTGTATATATATATATATGTATTTGTATATATATATGTATTTGTATATATATATATATGTATTTGTATATATATGCATTTGTATATATATATGTGTATATATATGTATTTGTATATATATGTATTTGTATATATATATATATATATGTATGTATATATATGTATGTATATATATGTATGTATATATATGTATGTATATATATGTATGTGTATATATATGT
>NC_136501.1:35858107-35905607 GCF_053919585.1 Euprymna scolopes
TATGCGGGCTTCTTCAAGAGGGATCCAGGTCCTTCCACCTCCATTTTATTTCATATCGTCGGATTTAATCCAGCTCAACAATCATATATTGTATATATATATATGTATATATATTTTATCATCATATATATATTTATATATTTTATATTCATATATATATATTTATATATTTGTATATTTATGTATATATATAATTATATATATACATATTTGTATACATATATTTCTTATATATATATATATATATTATACATATTCATATATGTATCTATTTACATATATATTTATATATGATGATGATGATGGACTCTCCGTCGATTTTCGACGTATGAGACTCCGACAATTGACCTGAAGCTCTAGAAATCAGCGTGTCGACATTCCCTTAGACGTATGTGGCACTTTAGTCCTGCTAGAGACTTGCAATGGCGACCGCAGTTGTGACAGACATATAAATGCGAGAATTTTGCTCCACATAGCTCAATATTATTTTTCGACTTGACTCTCGCTTCTGTTAGTTTTTCTATGCAAAACGCCGAGAACTCCTTGATTTTTCTGTCACACATTTCTATCCACTTCCTACTGTCTTTTGCATTTAGCTCAATGTTGTTATATTCAATATTAGGACCTGCAAATTAGACTTTAATTTGTCTTTGTAACGCAACCCTGGTCGTCCCACGTTTCGATGGCCTCTGTCTAATTGGCTATACAGGAGTTGCTTCGGTATCCTATCATCATCCATTCGCATCACATGACCCGCCCATCGAAGCTGCGACTGGATTAAGAAGCTTTACAAAGTGTGAATACTTTCGCATTCGATATTTTGTCCATCAAAGTAAAACCGCAAATGGCACGTAGACATCTCTTATGGATGACGTCAAGTTCCGAAATTTGTTTTCGGTACGGGGTCCACGTCTCCGAGGAAAACAAAAGTGTGGACAGTACCACAGCTTTATATACATGAATTTTTGTCTTCACGCTTAAACCCTGAACATTCCATAATCTTGTGTGCAGCTTGCCAAAGGAGGTGCTTGTTCGGGAGATACGGTTTATAAGTTCATGGTCAAGAGATGCACTTGAATCAACCACACTTCCCAAGTATGTAAACTTGTTAACATACTTCAGGTTTTTCCCATCTACCTGAATCGACATCTGAGGAAAATTGTGCATGGTTTGTTTCTGTTTAACACCTTGTACTTGTTTTGGTGTAGGTGGTGGCTGGTAGATAACTTCCGTTTTCTTTATACTGATTGTCAAGCCAAAGGCTTTACATGCAGTAGAAAACCGATTTACAAGATGTTGAGCCTCCTCCCGAGAAGTCGCGACAAGGGCAGCATCATCTGCAAACAGCAAATCTCTTATAATGGTTCTTCGGAGAAGTGTTTTCGCTTTGAAGCGTTGTTGATTAAAAATCCCACCATCTGTACGGAATTGGAAATGAACGCCAGTGTCAACATCTGCAAATGCATATTTCAGCATAAAAGAGAAGTAAAGGGCGAATAGTACTGAAGCCCTTACACAACCTTGTTTTGTTCCATTGGTCACATTGAAAGGCTCAGAAGAGTCCCCATTGGACATCACTGAAGCCTTCATGCCATCATGGAAGGATGTTATAACTTTGAGCATATTGTCAGGTATACCAATTTTCTTAAGGATTTTGCATAGGGCAGTTCGGTTGACAGTGTCAAAGGCTTTAGTAAGATCAATGAACACTATGTATAGCTCTTGGTTCTTTTGTCGAACTTTCTCAGAGACCTGTCGCAGAGAAAAGATCATATCTATTGTACCCCGAAGAGAGCGGAAACCACACTGCGATTCGGGATATATCTCATCTACAAGATGTCTGATTAATAAATATTATTTATATATATTTATATAAATATATATTAATTATTATATATGTATTCTTATATATATATTTATATCTATATATTAATGTTTATATATATTGATATACATATATATTTATAACGATATAAATATTTATGTATTTACATATATTTATATACATATATTGTAATGTATGATTTTGCTTTATATATATTCATATATATATATGTATTTATATATATTTATATATATATATTTATATATATATATATTATATATCTTTAAGTTTATATATTTCGTTATACATATTTATATATCTTTTGTATATACTTTTATATATATATATATATATATATATATATATTAAACTGAAAGAGGTATTTTCTGAATATAAATCCTCAATACCCAAGCGGAGAGACTTGCACCAATCTCTGTAACTAAAACTAGGGATCTTTAAGCAAAATTGAATGACATTTCTCACAGTTACGCCAGTACTCCAGTGTAGCATTTTGAGTTAAAATTGCGCAAAGAGAATTCTGCAGTTATTAAGACTTTTACAACATTATAGTAAGTATTGTCTTAAGGATTCATTTTATTTTGCTAACTTTATTAAAAAGTCTAAGATTGTTAATAGATTCATGTGCTCTTTTGACATTAGCAATCTTTTTACTTGTCCCTGTTTTGGAAACTATAGATATCTGTGCATATTTTTTATATCGGGGCCGGATATCACTTCCTCTTATTCATGAAAACATCTTTATTGAACTTATGAAATTTGTCACGACATCTGTGGAATTTACTTTCAACAATATTATGTATCAGCAAAAAGATGGTGTGCCCATGGGCTCAGTACTTGAACCGACCATGGCGAATATTTGTGTGGAGTTCTTTGAAGAGCGCTTACTATCTCGACCCATAAAACCATTAGTGTACTTCCGATGTGGACAACACATTTTGTTTATTAAATAACCAAACGAAAGCAAAAATCTTTTTTCCTTACTCAGTGGAATGTATCCAGCTTTAAAGTACACCTATGAGGGAAAGTGAAATCCTCCATAGTTTTCTTTGATATATTGGTAACAAAAACTTACCATACCGTAAACCAACTGTTACAGGAGTGTACACTCGTTGGGATTCATTTTGCCATAAAAAAAACGTAAGATAAATCTAATTCAACATCGTGACCTTATAATTTGTTCCAGGCTAAAATTAGATGAGGAATTGGAAACAATTACGGATACTTTAGCTAAAACCGGATATCCACAAGATGTTATTAGGTCAGTTATTCAAAGAAAATTGGCTTAATTCTCTCGAATAAAAGAGAATATAGTGACTAAATGCCCAATTGATACTCTTTTGCCTTGGTTGGGTACAGTAAGTGAGAAATTTAGCCTAAAACAATAAGTTCAGCAGTATATATATATATATTTATTTATATATATATACAAATTTACTTTTAATCATGAATCATAAAAGTCTTCCCTTCCTAATTGCAATATATATATATATATATATATATATATATATATATATATATATATATGTACATGTACATATATAGGTATAAATTTATATATATATATATTTATGTATATATATATATATATGTACATATATAGGTATAAATTTATATATATATATATTTATGTATATATAGTTATATATATATGTATATATATGTGTACATATATAGGTATAAATTTATATATATATATTTATGTATATATAGTTATATATATGTATATATATATGTACATATATAGGTATAAATTTATATATATATATTTATGTATATATAGTTATATATATATGTATATATATGTGTACATATATAGGTATAAATTTATATATATATATTTATGTATATATAGTTATATATATGTATATATATGTGTACATATATAGGTATAAATTTATATATATATATTTATGTATATATAGTTATATATATATATATATGTATAACTACTTCATTTACTCACATAAATTTAAAGTACGAAAGTATAGATTTATGCGTAAACTTTAAGTATTTACATCAAAAGTGCTCAATACGTAGGTAGAGCTAGTTAGGAATTTATAAAATATATATGGCGACTAAGCTACACTGAATATTCTGCGTTTCATCCACTGTAGGAGCCTGACGAATCCTACAGTGGATGAAACGCAGAATATTCAGTGTAGCTTAGTCGCCATATATATTTTATAAATTACTATATATATGTATATTTATGTATACATATATAGGTATAAATTTATATATATATATATTTATTTATATATAGTTATATATATATATGTATATATATATGTATACATATATAGGTATATATTTATGCATATATAATATATATATATTGATATATATATATTTATGCATATTTATGTATATTTATCTATATATGTATTTATATATATGTATATATATATGTATATATATATTTATATATACATATCTATATATATATATATATATATATATGTATGTATATATATATTTATATATACATATCTATATATATATATATGTATATATATATTTATCTGTTTATATATTTATATGTATATATAATTATACATATATATATATATATATATATATATTTGTATTTATTGATATGTATATTATAAATAAATATTATACATATATCTTATACATATATATTTATATAGATATAATTGTATATATTTAAAGATCTATTTATATATATATATATTTACATATATATTTATAGATATATATATATGTATATGTTTACATATATTTATTTATAAATATTTATATTTATCTATTCATATATATGTTTATATATATATATTTCTATTTATAGAAATACTTATTCATATATATATATATTTCTATAAATATTTATTAATATATATATATATATACTTCTATAAATATTTATTAATATATATATATATTTCTATAAATATTTATTCATATATATATTTATATAAATATTTATTCATATATATATATTTCTATAAATATTTATTCATATATATATATATTTCTATCAATATTTATTCTATATATATATATTTATATAAATATTTATTCATATATATATATTTATATAAATATTTGTTCATATATATATATTTATATAAATATTTATTCATATATATTTATATAAATATTTGTTCATATATATATATATATTTATATAAATATTTATTCATATATATTTATATAAATATTTATTCATATATATATATATATTTCTATAAATATTTATTCATATATATATTTATATAAATATTTATGCATATATATATATTTATATAAATATTTATTCATATATATATATTTATATAAATATTTATTCATATATATATATTTATATAAATATTTATTCATATATATATTTATATAAATATTTATTCATATATATATATATTTATATAAATGTATATATATTTATATAAATATTTATTCACATATATATATTTATATAAATATTGATTCATATATGTATATTTATATAAATATGTATTTCTATATATAAATATTTATATAAATATTTATTCATATACATATTTATTTATATATATTTTTTCATATATATAATTATCTATATGTGTGTATATATATCTTTGTATATATATTTATAATCAGTAAGATTAATGATAATTTATAATTAAAATAAAAATTTGTTTTATAAGAAGGAACACAAAAAAGCCAATAAATTGTACGATATTTGCGGAAACGATGGTTTTATTAAGATAGACATTATGTCATGGACAATAATTTTAACGTTTAGTTTTTTTAAACAAATTCTCCTCATCAGAAAAAATATTGGTTGTTTTTTTTAAACACACCAAATATTGACTTAACATCTTTCAAGTAAGGCAGATGTATCTGGAAAATATTTAAATATAAAGGAAAATATTTTTTTTTATTGATAAAAAAAGTAAGATTAATTGAGAATAAAAATTAGAATAAAATTATAAATTGGAGTTAGGCTTTAATCTAATGTTATATTAAGATATTGTTAAAATAATTTTAATATATATATATATATATATTTATATATATTTACTTTATAATCGTTCGCTTTATAAGATTCGTAATTATCATCGTCAAAGCATTCATTTGGGTGTGAGATGTAGCTTATGAATATTTTAAATGTTGAATTTTCAAAGTAGACGCCAATGGAATAGTGTTATCGCCGAGAATTCGTTTATAAAGCGACTTAATATTGCCTGTCTAAGGGACAATATTGTGATGGAGAATCTAGTTAAGGAGCAAGAGGAGAATGACTGTGAAAACATTTGGCCTTGCTTTACGGAGTCTGTCTATGGGGTATGTGAGAGAGTATTAGGTTATTGTGAGCGTAAACATCAGGATTGGTTCAATGAGAATGATACTGAAATTTAGACTCTGCTTGATCCAAAGGCTAGGGCAATGCATACTTATCTTTTACGTGGTTTGACGGATGGTGAGCAAGATCGATTGAGGGACAAGTTTAAGTCAATCAGGCGCGAGGTGCCGAGGAGTTTGCGAAACATACAGGATGAATTGTGGAGGCAGAAAGCTGAGGAAATACAGCTTGCCTCGGAGTCGAACAACATCAAGGTCTTATATATCCTACTGCGTGCACTTTACGGACAATCCAGATAACCTATCCCTCCTTTGCGCTTGAGGAATGGTTGGGATCTTCGAGATCCTTCCGACATTCTTCATAGATCGAGGGAGTATTTCAATGACCTCCTGAACAAACCTTCTTACGTTGATCAGGGCTTTGTTAGGTCGATTCCTAGCAATCCGACCAAGGATATCTTGGCAGAGGTTCCTTCTCTCCAGGAAGTTGAAGTCGCTGTCCATAAAAATGAAAAGTCTCCTGACCTGAATCGTTTGCATGCGGAGATATTTAAATGTTCTGGGCCCAAGATGATGCAACGCTTAGCGGACTTGTTGCAGACTGCTTGGCGCGATGAGTGTGTTCCACAGGATTGGCGGGATGCATTGATGGTGGTGCTATACAAGGGGAAGGGTAGCAGAGATGAATGTTGAAATTATCGGGGCATCTCTTGGCTGTCAGTAGTTGGTAAGGTGCTCTGTAGGATCATGCTAGATAGAATGCTGGAGCACATTGCTGATGACGTTTGCCTGAGTCGCAGTGTGGTCTACGAAGATGTCGAGGGACAGTGGCTATGATTTTAAAGCCAGGCAACCACAGGAGAAATGTATAGAACAGCAAAAGGGTCTGCATCAGTTGTTCATCGAGTTAACCAAGGCCTTTGATACAGTCAATAGGGATGCTTTGTGGAAGATTCTGAAAAAGTTTGTCTGTCATGACAAGTTTGTAACCATCTTAAAGCTCTTCAACGATGATATGAAGGCTGTAATCAACGTTGGAGGAAAGCTGGCTGATCCTATCTCAGTAAAAATGATGTTAAGCAGGGAGACATTCCAGCACACAGACTGTTTGCGTTATATTTCGCCATGGTCTTTTGGATGGCATTTGGGGGTTGCTCTGATGGTGTTTATATTCGTTACCGAAGATAGTGGACTGTGGAACGTGCACCCACTTTTCACTCAAATCATGACTGCACTAGTTTTGCCCATGCAGACTCTTTATTTCCCACACACTATTTTTTTTTTATTTATTCCACCTACAAATACAAGTCCTCCGGCGATGGGGAAGGAGTGGTGGGGGCAGGCAAGGTTGTTGCTGGCAGCCCTTACACCTTACACCTTACCCTGCACGTGAGGTGGCCCCGGGGTGATGGTCGCTGGATGGCTGGGACTGGAACTGCAGCCTCCTTCGCCAGCTCCCAGGGTGACTGGGCGGCCCTTTTCAGGATCCACACCGCCCACCCTGAATTGGGAGGGGTCTAGAAAAGGTGACCCAAACAAGTATCTGTTCCACTCTCCACGGACAGGTAGCCGAGCCTCGTCGTGGCAACCCATACCTCGGTCCTAATAATACTAAGAAGCTAATAATTGGCACTTGGAATGTGCGTACTCTTCTCGACCTTGACAATAACTCAAGACCTAAACGGAGAACAGCTCTAATTGCACATGAGTTAAAGAAGTAAAACATCGACATCGCTGCTCTCAATGAAACCCGATTCTCAGATGAGGGCTCCCTCACCGAGTCAGGAGAGGGATACACTTTCTTCTGGAAGGGCCTGGATAGGGGTGCCTCTCGCATCCATGGAGTTGCCTTTGCCATCAAGACCAGTCTACTCAACAGCATTCCCCAGAGCCCAACGGGTCACAATGAGAGGCTAATAACTTGGCGCATCCCCTTATCAAATAAACGTCACGCTTCCCTAGTCAATGTGTATGCACCAACCCTAGATTCAGCTGATGAATTGAAAGACCAATTTTATGCCCAACTCCATGAGATCATGCTGACAATCCCCAAAGAAGATAAGATCATTCTCCTTGGGGACTTCAATGCAAGAGTGGGCAGCAGTCACCATCTCTGGGAGAGCGTCCTAGGGCATCATGGAGTTGGAAAATGTAACGATAATGGGTTGCGTCTTTTAACATTCTGCTCCCAACATAATCTGTCCATCACAAATACAATGTTCCAGCTCCAAAACAAATTCAAGACCACCTGGATACATCCTAGGTCCAAAATTTGGCACCTACTTGACTATGTTATTGTAAGACGTAATGAAATGAAAGATGTGAGAATCACCAGAGCCATGAGGGGAGCAGATGGGTGGATAGATCATCGCCTTGTCCGCTCTATTTTCCTTCTAAAGATCCGGCCTCCAGCTCGCCGTCAAGCTCCCAGAAAACATCTTGATCTCAAAGCTCTCAACAACATTACAACACGAGCTGCTCTACAAAACGAACTGGCTGAATGTCTTACCTTACAAACTCCTGCAGCAGATCCCATAACAACAGCTTTCTTAACTGAAAAATGGGAAAGCATCTGTGAAGTCCTCCTCAATACTGCCAAGGACATTTTGGGATTCTCAAGAAGAAAACATAGAGACTGGTTTGACGAGCAGTCTGATGGAATTCATCAACTAATTGAAGAAAAAATCGGCAACAGCAAGCAGTGACTGCAAATCCAACTCCAGCATCACGTGCCAAGCTAGCCGAGCTTCGGTCAAAAGTCCAACAGGAAACCCGAAGAATGCAAAATGAATGGTGGACCAATCTTGCAACTGAGATCCAAGGTTTAGCTGATATGGGGGACCAACACCAATTTTATAATGCCCTTAAGACATCCTATGGGCCAAAGAACAATAGCCTCTGCCCAGTCCGTAGTGCTGATGGCTCCATACTCTATACTGAGAAGACTGCCATATTCAATCGGTGGGCTGAACACTACCAAGACTTACTGAACAGGCAGTACCCTATCGACCCTACTTTTCTTGACCATCTTCCTGACCTCACAGTAATTCAAGAACTGGATGTAATACCAACTATCCACGAAGTGAGCCGTGCAGTTTACAACCTCAAGAATAATAAAGCCACTGGCCCTGATGGCATACCAGCTGAGCATCTTAAGCATGGCGGAGATGCCATTACCACCTGTCTCCATAACATAATCCAAGATGTCTGGGAGTCAGGCTGCTGCCCAAAACAATGGAAGGATGCAGATATCATCAGCATATATAAAAAGAAAGGTGACAGAAATATTTGTGGCAATAGTCGAGGCATTTCCCTCCTGTCAACTTCAGGGAAAGTTGTCACTAGAATTTTACTGTCTCGTATCATCCAACACATTGTCAATCAAGTCTTACCTGAATCGCAGTATGGCTTCAGACAGGAGCGCAGCACGATTGACATGGTCGTTGTGGCAAGACAGCTCCAGGAGAAAAGCGTCGAGCAACACCAAAATCTATATATGGTTTTTGTAGATCTCGCCAAGGCCTTTGACACTGTGAACCGTCCTTTGCTTTGGGAAGTACTCGTCAAATTTGGCTGTCTACCAATATTCCTGGGTGTCCTGAAGGCTTTCCATAATGGATCTATGGCTCGCGTCTCCAGTTCAGGACTAAAATCTGAGCCCTTCCTGGTAGAATCGGGTGTGAAGCAGGGATGCGTCATTGCGCCCATCTTGTTTAATCTTTTTCTTGCTGCGGTTTCCAATGTTGCCAAACAGCAAATCCATCCTGCTGATGGGATCCGCCTCTCATACAGGCTGTTTTGGAAAGTCTGGGGGCAAGTTCTGGTTGTGATTTTTTTAACACTATAATTGGAATACCGTCGGGATCAGTGCTGGAGTCAAGGTTCTTGATTCGCTTGGCGACCTCACGCACAGATATGTGTATGTTGCATAGCGTGTTGTCTGTTATAGGAGGGAATATGGGGAGTTGATAGCCTTCGTCACACAGGGTAAAATTTGCCGCAAAGTTTTTGGCAAATAGTTTGGCCTTGTCTGATGCTGTCGAGATGACCTCTGGTCCATTGATAATGGTTGGGATAAAGCGCACGTTTCTGTTCAAGATCCTATTTGCTATTTGCCAGAACTGGTGGGAACCAAGCCGCTGCTCATCTACTTTGGACTGAACGGAGTGCGCATATAGTTCTCTTGCATTTTTTATTACTCTTTTACAATGGTTACTGGCGGTTCTGAAAGCAGCTTTAGTTTCAGTGCATCTATTACGTTGGTAGCTATGGAAAAAGTGATTTCTGTGTGCGATGTTTGGTTTTTGTTGGAATTTTTTGGATGGTATGAATTGGTCTATGCCTACAAGTAACCATTCGGTCAGATCTGATACTATAGAGGACACATCCTTTTTTAACATGGAATGGAGGGAGAGATCAGATATGAATGTACGGAAGCTATCCCAGTCCGCCATAGAGTATCGCTATACAGTATGGTGGAGGGGTACGTCTGTAGATTTATTATATTTCATTTTTATCTTAACTGATACGACGCGATGGTCGGAGGATCCCAGAGGAGATAGAACGGAACATGAGCATAGCCCAGGGGAAGTGGATAGAAAAAGGTCTAGTAGGCTTGCGAACTGACCGGTACTATCGGGCACGCGGGTGGGCTCGCGGACAATCTGAGTGAGGTCATAGGCAATGGCAAAATCATGACAGAACCTCCCCTCCTCATCATTTGAGTGGGTCAGCCATTCCACATTATGGACATTGAAGTCACCGCCAATGTGAATGTTAGCCGAGGGATGAGCAGACAGGATGTGGTCAATTTTTTCTGATATACTCTTAAAGACAGTAACTCCACTGTTGTGGGGGCGATAGAGGGCAAATATAAATGCGGTGGTGTAAGCAAGTGCTACCCGAAAGCACATATAAGGTAGATTAGGGTCTTCTCTGAAGATATCCCTGCCATATGGGAAGCCATCTTTAATGTAGGCACATATTACATGCCCGTAGCGATCTTGGGGGTCAGATTTAGATGTTAGGTTAGAGTATCCTTTAATTATGAGCTCATCTAGGGAGGTGGTCGGCTCTATTCCAGTTTCCCTTAGAAAGAATATGTCAGGTTTCGTCTCCTGTAATTGGGTTTCCACCTTTGGAAGGTTAGAACGTAGACCCCTGATGTTGGAGAAGGAGATATGGTAGTAGGGGTCTACGCAGGAGGATGGGGTTCTAGGTTTATTCGTGTTTTCTTTTTTGAGATATTTCATGTTAAGGATTTTGGGGTTTGTGGAACAGGTCAGCATACTTGGTTAGAGCAGAACAGAGAGGGAAAGCAAGAGAGGAAAGACATGATTTTTTTGTTTGTAGCACATAATAAGGTCAAGCCGTAACAATTACCCACTAGTATGGCATCGAGAGACCCCACCAGAGACTACTGCATGGTCCAGAATTCATTCACCAAATGGCAATACAGCAGCCCCAGTACTTTGCACCTGCTGATAGGACAGACTCCTTAGTGGTTATTCCAAGGTTCGGGTCCCTGACTAACAGGCGGTTAACGTCAGCCCAGATGAAAACGTTTACCTCCAGCACCCTTACTAGTTACATGGTTGCAAGGATAGACATAGAGACAGAAAATGTCCGACATCTCAGACTACTGTTCACGAAGTACTGCCAACCTGGGAAGTAGCTTATTCTTCACTCGTTGTCAGAAACATCACTCATTAGAGATGAGGACTGAGGGACAAAAAAGTTGAAGCGAGAGTTACTAGAGCTGCCGATAACACATCCACTGCATTATCTACTCTCCATTAAAAAAAATAAAAATAAAAAAGCGGTAAGAGGGAATTATTTATATCTACTTAGTATAAGTCCTTTGCCCATTCCCAGTTTAGAATAGAATTTGACGATAGTCTCCCCTCCCATATTAATCCGTGGAAGTTTTTTTTTTTTTTTTTTTGCGCTTTTGGTTCCTTGTGATAGTACCTTCGATATTAAACTTCTAATTACGTTTCAATAATGCAACTTCTGAGGTCAGCTTATGTTTTTAGATTGGGGGCACCTTATTTAAAGGCTAGTTTAGGATAATACCAGACGTATTTAACAAAAATTTTAAAACACGAGTAATAAGACATGATTCAGTTTTTTTATGTTGACTGAAGTGATGCATGCATGATCTGGAACCTAATCTTTCTAGATTCATTTTACAAACATCAAAAAGCGCATTCCGGACCCTCATACCTCGCTGTCGTTCATCGCTTGCGAAAGAGCATGAAGAAATAATTTTATTTTGTAGAAAAATAGATTCTGATGTACAAAAAGTTATGTGATTAAATGATACCACTCTCGTCTTTGTATAGCTTTAACTTTTTTAATTACAAGGAATATATATATATATATATAATTATACATGTTACTTAGAGTTTTTTGTCTATGATTACACATTCTTAAATAATGATTGAATTTGAAAGAATTTAAATCTAGAAAAAACTGATGGTAGTTACTTAAACAATAGTACATATAATTATAAGAAATAGAGAAATAAATGAATACTCATTAATGTTGAAATACAGTGTATGATTTATATACGATTTATTAAATCCAGCTCTTTCATCTCCTCCCTCCCTCTCTCTCTCTCTCTCTCTCTCTCTCATCGTATGTATCCATACTTGTGGTAAAATACGGTCGAAAATTTATTTGATTTTTAACTTTCTTAATGACAGTGTTGGCTTTTGAACGCCTTTGCGCCTTCATAATTCATCAGCCATATATACGGCAGTCATATTTAATTTTGTACGTCACCGGTAACTATAGCAACATCACCGACTGAAGGACACGTTTGCTTACACGACTTAACCTTGAAAGTCGCTTGACGAAAAAAAACTGCCTTGCTATATGCGTATATCTACGTGCACGTATGTTTTGCAACTTTTTTGCAGTTTGTGATTAAAATCAGATTTCAATGTATATACGCATTATCTTTTTCTCAACGCATATATATATATATATATATATACATATATACATATATACATATATATATATATATATATATATATATATATATATATATATATTTCTCTTTACATAAGCAGTAGTTATTTCCGAAAATGGAATTCCGTTTTCGGAAATAAGTGTTGTTGCCTGATGAGGTCTCTAGTTGGTAAATACTGGTAGACCGAAACATGCTCATGACTGTGTAGCAACTAACTACTGCTTATGTAAAGACATATATAACTTGCTCTTCTTCTGTATTGAGCACTCCCATATGAACCTCGTTATATTTCACTGGTTAACCTAACTTTGGAAAATAGCAATCTCAAATTATTTATATATATATATATATATATATATATATATATATATATATATATATATATATATATATATATATAATAATGCTAGTGCACTTACAGATCCACGCTATTTTTTAAATCGTATTTCCAAGTTTAATTAATGTTTTATATGTTTTTTATTCAATTGTAAGGTTAAAGTATAGAATAGTTACAAAGCACCCTCTCCTCCTCATGTTAAGAACGGCTTTTTAAATAATGACGTTAATATTTAAAAACGGATCAATAAGTGCACTAGTACTAGACACACACACACACCCACACACACACACACACAGACACACACACACATATATATATAAATATATATATATATATATATATATAAGTATATATATATATATATATTGGCATTTGGAAGTAGAAAACAACAAATTCGTATGTGCATATGTGTATGGAATACATTCATATGCAAATATATAGAAAGAAGACACTTGAAACCGAGATAAAACTGGGGAGCAGAGAAAGCAGGAGAGAGGAGAAAATGAAAAGAGAAACAGAGGGAACAAGAAGAATATGATTAAATAAAACAAAACTCGATTCAATAGTGAACGTACGTAATCATAGAATGTAAGCATAAAAATGACTGCGTTATAATTTATTTAGTCTTCCGTTAAGTAAAACACACACAACTCTCTCTCCCTTTCTCCCTCCTTCGTTCTCCCTCTTTCTTTCTCTCTTTCTTTCTACTGATATATATATAATTTAACATTATATATACATTCTTAATGCTGCAATATTTTAAGTTATAAAATTATTATATTTTTTACAAGAATATAAAGTTTTATTACTTTTATTTTTCTGAGTTTAATCTTAAAACATAACTTTCATGCTCGCAAAAAGCAATCTTTTTCTATTCAAATTTAAAACGATTTTCTTATTATATTCAGTAATAGTAATGCAAGCGCTAAATTCTATTTATGCATGATTTATACTTTCTGGATAATTGCGTTTTATGACCGAGCAATGCCAGGCCTCCTGGTAATATATATATATATATATATATATATATATATATATATATATATATATATATATATACCCGAACACGCGTTGTTGTGTCTCAGTTTGTTAAAATGGAACATATTCCTCATGAAGAATTGCCTTTTGTATTGTTTATTTATTTTATTAATTTTGCAATTTTTTTATCACTAAAAGTTGTTTTTATTCCCCAAGAAAAGGTGAATTATTTACCATAAATTGTTAGCTGGAAGTTTTTTTCGGGGTTTTGTTCAGGAAAATTTGCACTTTTTTTTAAAAGAAATTTGGCAGTAAACTTTTCTTTTTGAAAACAGAATTTTTATTATTAAAAGACAAAATGAATGCTTTATATGAACACTGTAAATAGTTAGGTGAAAGTAGAGAAAAGGTAGATTTTTTTCAAGAGAATGTACAATTTTTTTCTAAATAGATATTAAGAAAATAAACAGAAAAATATTTCCATAATTAATTAATTATGCAAAAAAATAAACAAAATGTTGATTTAGTGTTTAAACATTTGAACAACGCTCGGTTGAATCCGGTGATTGCCAGTCGAACCCTAAAGTAATTGGAATTCAGTGCGTGGGTGGGTTAAATTCTGCATGAGTACCATTATTTTTAATTTTGTCTTTTGTTCAATTTTTTCTGTGGGCTTTTAGCGCTAGCAAACTAACAAATTTAACCAAATGCAAAAAATTAAACAATTAAAAAATTTAATAAGTGCCCAGATTCTAATACAAGTCCTAGTAAATCAACCCCCCTTATTGGAAACACTTAAGGGAAAGACGAAACCAAATTATTGCCAGTATGTCTTGAAGAGGTTCTATAGGTGTATCAGAAAGTGGTCATTAAAAATGATGATCAGAACCTTAATAATTCAACTTATTATTTTTAAGCTTATAACTACTTGAAAATATAATTAAAACCCTAATTGTTTTTTAATGAAAGGAGTAAAGACCAAATTAAAAAAAATAACATGTTTAATAGCAAATTATGCAATACTTGTTTTTTAAAGCGGTTTTCTTTAAAAAAATATAAAGAAAATCAACATATTTTGACTTGCTTATAAATATATGTATATATATATATATGCATATATATATATATATATATATATATATAAATGCCAAAAAGACACTTACCTAAAAAATACTATTAAATAGGAAGTTCCATTCTTCATTGTTAAGAATTTATCCATATTTATTTTTTAACTTCCATGTATATTTTTAAATAAAAGGATGTTTTAAAGAAAATCGCATTTTTGTAACGTGTTTTGCGTAAAGCGTTAAATAGCTGCTGCTGCTACTGCTAAAATGAATTTTATGAAGTATGGTTTCGTCAAAGGGCATAAATAATGTCTTTTTTATTGCGTGTGTTAACCAAAATTAGTATTTTTCATCCTCCGTAGTTAAAAAAAGAAACGCACATTCACTTATAAGTTTTTCCCCTAGAACAAAAAATCCGCTTCATCGATTTAAAAAAAAATCTTTTAATGAAATACACAGGTTTTTGATTGATATATTGTAATACTTCTTCATCAACTAATTTTTTTAAATATCTAAACACCGAAAACATTCAATGAAATAGAAAAAATTGCTGTCAGCGTCTGCTATTTACTTTTCGATGTAAGCATAACCTAAGCTTTCATTTAAAAAAATCAACATGAATAATGCTTTATATGAACACTGTAAATAGTTAGGTGAAAGTAGAGAAAGTTTGATTTTTTTTCAAGAGAATGTACAAATTATTTTTTGTTAACACATCTTAAGAAAATAAACAAAAAATACTCCCATCATTAATTAATTATGCAAAAAAATAAATAAAATATTGATTTAGTGTTTCAACATTTGGACAACGCTTGGCTGAATCCGGTGATGATGGCCGGTCGAACCGTAAACTAATTGGAATCCGGTGGGAGGGGGGTAAATTCTGCATGAATACCATTCTTTTTAATTTTGTCTTTTGTTCAATTTTTTGTGTGGGGTTTAGCGATTGCAAACTAACAAATTTAACCAAAATGCAAAAAATTAAACAATTAAATAATTTTGCTAGCTTCTTATACAAATCCCAGTAAATCAATCCCTCTTATTAGAACACTGAAGGGAAGGACGGAACCAAATTATTGCCAGTATGTTAGAGAGAGGTTATGTATATATATATAAATATATATATATATATATATATATATATATATATATATATATATATAATATTTTGAGCAGATTTGACACTTAGCTACCAGATTTTTATGGATTGCTCGTTAACTTACGATAAAACTTGCGAAGTATTCGCTTGTTTACGGTTGTTGTAAAAATGGGATGGAAATTAAAATTTCGCTCCGTTTTAATCTTTTTTTTAATTGTGCTTCTCCCAAACAAATATAATCAAAAGAATAACATTCAACAATTGTACTTTATATATAAAACACGAACTATTTTTAAAAGAGAAATAATTCCATTTTTAAACGAAAAATATCAGTTTGGTATATAAAAGTTCCATTTGGTGATGTCACGTGATGGCACTCGGTGTGAAATAATTGTCACCAAATAAAAAATGTTCTATCCGTACAAAGAAAACAACCTATTTATTATAGAAAAATTAAGTATAATGTTATAATTAAAATGAGATATATAAAAACACGCATGGGTACAGTAAATATATTATACCAAAATGCCAAAGCAGTCATTCCAGTGGTTATTTAGACTACTAATTAGGAACGAACCAAGAGTTGTATATATATATATATATATATATATATATATATATATATATATATATATATATATATATATATATATATAAAACTCTTATATAGTTATATATTTATATATCTGTATGTATATATTGCAAAAATTGTAATAAGTAAACACCTGAGGAGAGTGTTCAATACTATTGCAGAGCAAGTATATGTTTTATTTTTATATTACCGTTTTATCTGTTTAGTTTCACATGTTTCGGTTGTCGAACCATATTTACGATGCAGCAAATTCGTCAGATTTTACAGAAAAAACTTTATTTCGGTAAAGTCTGACGAAGTTGCTGGATCGTAAATATCATTCGGCAACTGAAACATTTGTAACTAAACAGCTAAAACGATAATAAAAAATTAAACATATATATATATATATATATATATACTAGCAGAAGTACCCGTTCTTGAATGGGTTCAAAAACAGCCTACAGAAAATGGACTGTGATTGATGAAAGTATGATAAGTTATAAAAAGGAGGGGATTGTAAAGAAATAGGTTTAGATACTAAAACTTTTACCCTCAGCAAAATATGATGAAAGTAAAGATAATTTTCGCGAAAATATATTTTTTATATCAACTTTGTTTCCATTCATAGCCAAGAATGACCAACAAAATGATCTTTTCTCACAGAGAGAAAATGTCATATATATATATAATATAAATATACAAGAAATAAATGTTACCATAGTCAATAAACGTTACTTTTATGGTAGAAAAGTTAATTATTTTGTATTTTTAAGTAGTTTGTAAAAAACTTTTTTTTTAATTCACGAACCGGTTTAAAAAAATCAAAATGGCAGCGACTTTTAAATGGAGAGCCCCGTTTTCAATTTGAAGGAGTGGCGCCTGCGCATTCTGTGTTAACAATTTAAGAGAGTTCCGTCAACGTAAGGAATATTTATTAACATATTTTAATGTTTTCGGTTATTTTCTGCTTGAGGAATATTCGATTATGGCATGTGTAGTTTATATACAAATTCATTTAAGTAGTTATCGTCTCAAATTTCGTTTTAATTTCGGTTCGCTGAAATTATTTCAAGTAAAGAGCATTATAAACTATTTCAAAATAACAAACCTGAACTTAACTTTTATTGACTATGGTAACATTTATTTCTTGTATAATTATTTTTTCGGGTAGTCGTTTGTTGGCTTTTCTGCTAAACACTCTTACTAAATAATATCTACGAAATATCGAACAAAAAGAAACAAAAACAGTTTTAAAAAATAATGTAGCTTTACTTACTTTAGTAAAATAATTCGAAACGGCAAAATGGGATATAAAAAGTAAACACGTTATTACTTTAGTTTTTAAAGCAAAGAATCGATATGAATCTAAATAAGAAGAAATTGGCACCCTTTTCAAGCAGAACAGCTTTGTTTCAGTTTTACAGTTTTAAACGGTGTAGTATTGTGCCGTCGGATTCAGGGTTGTACTATTGTAATGTAAAGAACACACAGAAAGGGTTGCAATCAGCTGAATCCCTCTAGTACAGTGACAAATAAAAGCTTAAACAGAAAAAGTATATAAATAAAATAAAAAGACTATGTAAATGTTTTTAAAACGACACGTAATCACGTGAGCAGGAGTTTTCCTTCTTTTTACATGATAACAAGTAACGTTCTTATTTTTATTATTTATCTACTTATCTGTATTCGAAAGAGAGCCACGTGCAAGTGGAGAAGGAAGAAAGAGTTATGCAAAATTTGTGTCGAGAATTGTCTAAAGTTCCGACTTTTTTTTTTGCTTTCACTTTAATGAAAACGTGAATTTATGAGGTGAATTTATTCGACACAATATGATTCAACTCAAAAAAATAAATAAAAGCTAACGTGAATTAAGATTAAAGTTAAGGTGTTATTGTGAACCCTTACCCCTTTATAAAAACTTTTTAAACTTTGTGACATATTTACATTCTATGGAGGTCAGGCGCGAACAAACACCCAATAATTTTATTATACTATATTTCTTCAAACGTAAACATAATTATCAAAGTATACTTACGCAAATAGATATGAAAAGTCTTTGTTAAAGTTTCTGCCATATTTCCATGGAGTACAGGCGTGAACGCAAACCCCACAATTTTATTATATCATCCTTATTTATATTGAAACATACTTATCAAAATATTCTTATGTACATCTATATAAAAAACCCTGGTAAACGTTTTTTTTTTTTTCATTTTTTCTTTCCATATTTTGGGGTCAGGCGCGAATACAGACCCCACAATTTTTATGAACCATTTTCTGCCAGATTAAACATACCCATTTCTGATCCTCGGTAGATCTTATATGTAATCAAGTTTTTTTTTTTTTTAATATTCAACTATATAGAAGCCTATTTGTGACAAGACACACACACACAGACGTTCAGCTATATATTATAGATGTATATATATTCTCTGTATCCTATACTTTAAAAATAAATGTTTATACCGATGCAAAACCGCAATTGTAAAGAATCTAAGTAATCGAGGTAAATTTATCTCCACAAAAAAAACAATGTTCTACAGTGAAAGAAAAAATATAAAACAGGATTTTATTAGTAACCATTTTCCCAATTTTTTCGTCAATAAACAAATTAAGCTGACAGAAACCTAGACCAAACTGACAATAACCAAGTTAACAATCCACAGCCCATTATTTTTTTCTATCGCAACCAGCTACACCATAACTTTAAATGAGATGAAACGGTACTAAAAATATAATACATCGATATATATCCAAAGTCAATAATAAGATCAAATTTATAATCTACTAAAAGAAATTAACAACTGTTAACCTTATAATTAAAACAACAGTTACCGGACAACAAAATCAGTCGATCAACCCAATGCGGTCTTCTAGTTTAAATGTTCCTTGGAAGAATGCGTCTCCAACAATAGAAACAACAATAGCTACATTGAACACACGACCAACAAGATGATTAACTCTACATCTTTCAGATATAAACTCCATTTGTCAACACCTAAAAAAAAACATGTCTGGTCACATTCCCAGCTGAGTAAAAATCCTAGATAAAACATGAAAATCAGGCATTTGGATCCAAACGTTAAAAGACTAAAAATACTGGAAACACTATTTAGCTAAACAGCTAAACATTAACAATGTAAATTTTTAAAAGTAACTAAATTTTAAAGTGCCTGTGCACGTAACCATCCAATATATAATGTGTATATGTGCGTATATAGTAACATATGTATGTCTATATATGGGGTTTAATGTAAATGTATGAATTCATTAAATAAAAGAAACTGTAAATCCAATACTATTTTGTAAATCACACTTTTAAACCATTGTACATTTAGTTTAGCAACGTTTTTACGATGCTAAAAAGAGATTGTTTTACACACGAGACGCTTAAATATTTTAAGTAATTAAAATGTACTTTGAACTGAAGCCTATGAAACTATCAAGATTTTAAAGGAAACAGTAAAATAATCTGTCTGAAGAGGACTGAAGAAAATCAGTTGATTGTACTTGTAAGGTATTTGTAAAAGAAAAACAAAAAAAACATGGACGAAAACGACTATGGAACAGTCTGACACAAATTCGACCGATATATTAAAACGACCTTATGAAAAATTGAGAAATTACAAAAATAAAAATGATTAGGCAGAAACACTTCGTGATTCTTCGACAATATATATATATATATATATATATATATATATATATATATATATATATATACGCACGTCGCCAATTGAAAACGAATAAAGAAAAGTTATAAGCTTTTATACTTTTCGTATTCTTTTTTTTATACATTCCATTTATATATTATTATTTATATTGGCGACGTGCAGGAATACAAAATAATATTATGAAAAAAATTTAAAAACCTTTTTTACAAGTACATATTTTCGACCGATCTTTAAGTCTTCATCGGTGTAGTGAAAGTATGAGCATACACGGGGAAAAGGAAGGAAGGAAGTAGGAAGAGAAGGAGACATAGCCAATGAGAATGTCCCACGTCAGTTTTAAGTACGCACATACACACATGCTCACAGTACATATGCACATATAAACCAAAAACTAAAAATTAAACAGTACATAAGAATGAAGAAACGCGCCTTTAACTGTCCAATCTTTTGAATTCTAACGATATTATTTATTCCAAGAGAGAATAAGAATTCAAAGGATATAAGATGTTATGAGGAGAAACGCTATGATGCTCATTTGTAAATCAACGGCTATTTCTCGTTCGAAAAAGAACGAAAACGTCGTTTCCAAATGGAATTGTTTAAAGACAAAAACGAAACGCTACCTTATTAATTCATATATTATTATGTACATACATAAATGTATGTATATATACACATATACATATACTAAAAAATGCACATACATAAATGTCTGCGCATATATTTACACGTAGAGACATCTATACATGTATACACAAGTTTGCATAAGCGAATATAGAGAGAGAGAAAGGGAGATGGGGAATGCATGGACGGGAAAAGAAGTATAGGTGTGCGAGAAATACATACATATGTATACATATACGGTAATATAAAGAAAATTAACACTTAAAGAAAATGTTTTTTAAAACACACACACATAAATTCACATGTACATACATAAATATATACATTTACATACACATACATATACATATATACACACGTCTACACACACTTTAAGGTAAATTTACACCATATACACTCGCATAAATGCACACATATATGCGTACATCATACGCACAGACATACAAATGCATAGACCAATGTATATGACAGTACAAAGAAAGAAAAAATTAGGGAAAATGTGAATGTTTCAGACAGAGTAAGACAAAAAATAAGGTTACCCCATCTCACCGTGCATTTAAATCCTAAGGAAAATGTTTATAGAAAATATTTGTAGTTATAACAATTGAAGTCATTGAGTGGTCCTAGGTTTTGTTAAGGCCTGGAGTGTGCGTGTTGAGATTTAGAATAAATTTTTGTCCACATATATATATATATATATATATATATATATATATATATATATATATATATATATATATATATATATACATGTGTGTGTGTGTGGGTGTATATATATAAATATGTGTGTATATATATGTATATATGTGTGTGTATGTATATATATGTGTGTATATATGTATATATATATATGTATACATATATGTATATGTATATATATATATGTATGTATATATGTATATATATATATGTGCATATATATGTGTATATATATGTATACATGTATGTGTATATATATATGTATGTATGTGTATATATATATGTATATATGTATGTGTATATATATATGTATGTATGTGTATATATATATGTATGTATGTGTATATATGTATATATGTATGTGTATATATGTATATATGTATGTGTATATATGTATATATGTATGTGTATATATGTATATATGTATGTGTCTATATGTATATATGTATGTGTACATATGTATATATGTATGTGTACATATGTATATATGTATGTGTATATATATGTATATATGTATGTGTATATATATGTATATATGTATGTGTGTATATATATGTATATATGTATGTGTATATATATGTATATATGTATGTGTATATATATGTATATATGTATGTGTATATATATATGTATATATGTATGTGTATATATATATGTATATATGTATGTGTATATATATATGTATGTATGTGTATATATATATGTATATATGTGTGTATATATATGTATATATGTGTGTATATATATGTATATATGTATGTGTATATATATGTATATATGTATGTGTATATATATATGTATATATGTATGTGTATATATATATATATGTATGTGTATATATATATGTATATATGTATGTGTATATATATGTATATATGTATGTGTATATATATGTATATATGTATGTGTATATATATGTATATATGTATGTGTAAATATATGTATATATGTATGTGTGTATATATGTATGTGTATATGTATGTGTATATATATGTAGAAATGTATGTGTATATATATGTAGAAATGTATGTGTATATATATGTATATATGTATCTGTATATATATGTATATATGCATGTGTATATATATGTATATATGCATGTGTATATATATGTATATATGCATGTGTATATATATATATGCATGTGTATATATATGTATATATGCATGTGTATATATATGCATGTGTATATATATGTATATATGCATGTGTATATATATGTATATATGCATGTGTATATATATGCATGTGTATATATATGTATATATGCATGTGTATATATATGTATATATGCATGTGTATATATATATATATGCATGTGTATATATATATGTATATATGCATGTGTATATATATATGTATATATGCATGTGTATATATGTATGTGTATATATATGTATATATGTATGTGTATATCTATGTATATATGTATGTGTATATATATGTATATCTGTATGTGTGTATATATGTATGTGTATATATATGTATATATGTTATGTATCTATGTGTATATATGTATATATGTACATGTATATATGTATGTGTATATATGTATAAATGTATGTGTATATATGTATATATGTATATATATGCATATGTATATGTATATGCATATGTGTATATATATGTATATATATATATATGTACATGTATATATGTATATATATAATACATATAATATATATTTATGTATATATGTATATATAATGTATATATGTATATATAATGTATATATGTATATATAATGTATATATGTATATATAATGTATATATGTATATATAATGTATATATGTATATATAATGTATATATGTATATATAATGTATATATGTATATATAATGTATATATGTATATATAATGTATATATGTATATATAATGTATATATGTATATATAATGTATATATGTATATATAATGTATATATGTATATATAATGTATACATGTATATATAATGTATACATGTATATATAATGTATACATGTATATATAATGTATACATGTATATATAATGTATACATGTATATATAATATATATGTATATATAATATATATGTATATATAATATATATATGTATATATAATATATATATGTATATATAATATATATATATGTATATATGTATATATAGTATATATATAATATATATAATATAATATATATATGTATATATGTATATATGTATATATAATATATATGTAGATATAATATATATATGTATATATGTATATATAGTATATATATAATATATATAATATAATATATATATGTATATATGTATATATGTATATATAATATATATGTAGATATAATATATATTTATATGCATATATAATATATATATATATATTTATATAATATATATATGTAAAAATAAAAAATGAAAAGTTAAAAACAGAGTTTTTCCTCTGCTTGAATATGCCAGGTAATTTTTTTTTTAATTTTTTTATATCCTATTTATTGCATTGCCCAGCAGCAATAGCTGCTGTTGGAGCCAGGGGTGGCAGTCCCGCTTTAGCCACCGAAACTGTGTCATCACCTATGGTTAGCGGCTGATGAGGGCAAAGTAAAAGCACATGTGGTCACATGTTGTATGTAGAAAATGTATATAATATATATATGTACATAATATATATATATATGTATATAATATATATATGTATATAATATATGTATATATATTTCTGTATATATAATATATATATGTATATATAATATATATATGTATATATAATATATATATGTATATAATATATATGTATATAATATATATATGTATATATAATATATGTATATATGTATGTAATATATATGTATATAATATATATATATATGTATTTAATATATATATATATATCATATATATATATATGTATATAATATATATATATATATATATGTATATAATATATATATATATATATATATGTATATAATATATATATATATATATGTATATAATATATATATATGTATTTAATATATATATATATGTATTTAATATATATATATATGTATGTATTATATATATATGTATATAATATATATATATGTATTTAATATATATATGTATTTAATATATATATATGTATATAATATATATATATGTATATAATATATATATATGTATATAATATATATATGTATAATATATATATATGTATAATATATATATGTATAATATATATATGTATAATATATATATGTATAATATATATATGTATAATATATATATGTATATAATATATATATATATGTATATAATATATATATATGTATATAATATATATATGTATATAACAAATATATGTATATAATATATATATGTATATAATATATATATGTATATAATATATATATGTATAATATATATATGTATATGTATAATACATATATGTATATAATATATATGTATATGTATATAATATATATATATGTATATAATATATATATATGTGTATATAATATATATATATATGTATATAATATATATATATATATAATATATATATATATGTATATAATATATATATATATATATAATATATATATATGTATATAATATATATATATATGTATATAATATATATATATATGTATATAATATATATATATATGTATATAATATATATATATATGTATATAATATATATATATATGTATATAATATATATATATATGTATATAATATATATATATATATATGTATATAATATATATATATATATATATGTATATAATATATATATATGTATATAATATATATATATGTATATAATATATATATGTATATACAATATATATATATATGTATATACAATATATATATATATATATGTATATACAATATATATATATATATATGTATATAATATATATATGTATATACAATATATATATATGTATATACAATATATATATATGTATATACAATATATATATATATGTGTGTATAATATATATATGTATATACAATATATATATATATATGTGTGTATAATATATATATGTATATAATATATATATATGTATATAATATATATATATATGTATATAATATATATATGTATATAATATATATATGTATATAATATAGATATGTATATAATATATATATGTATATACAATATATATATGTATATATAATATATATATATGTATATATAATATATGTATATATAATATATGTATATATAATATATAATATGTATATATAATATATGTATATATAATATATGTATATATAATATATAATATGTATATATAATATATATGTATATATAATATATATATGTATATAATATATATATATATATGTATATAATATATATGTATATATAATATATATATGTATATAATATATATATGTATATAATATATATATGTATATAATATATGTATATATATGTATATAATATATGTATATATATGTATATAATATATGTATATAATATATATATGTATATAATATATATATGTATATAATATATGTATATATATGTATATAATATATGTATATATAATATATAATATATATATGTATATAATATATGTATATATAATATATAATATATATATGTATATAATATATGTATATATAATATATAATATATATATGTATATAATATATATATGTATATAATATATGTATATATATGTATATAATATATGTATATATAATATATAATATATATATGTATATAATATATATATGTATATAATATATGTATATATATGTATATAATATATGTATATATAATATATAATATATATATGTATATAATATATATATGTATATAATATATGTATATATATGTATATAATATATGTATATATAATATATATATATATGTATATATAATATATATATATGTATATATAATATATATATATGTATATATATAATATATATATGTATATATATAATATATATATATGTATATATAATATATATATGTATATATAATATATATATATGTATATATAATATATATATGTATATGTAATATATATATATGTATATGTAATATATATATGTATATGTAATATATATATATGTATATGTAATATATATATATATGTATATGTAATATATATATGTATATGTAATATACATATGTATATGTAATATATATATAGGTATATATAATATATATATATGTATATATAATATATATATGTGTATATATAATATATATATGTGTATATATAATATATGTGTATATATAATATATGTGTATATATAATATATATGTATATATAATATATGTGTATATATAATATATATGTATATATAATATATATGTACGTATAATATATATGTACGTATAATATATATGTATGTATATATAATATATATGTATATATAATATATATGTATATATAATATATATATGTATATATAATATGTATATGATATATATATGATATATATGATATATATATATATGTATATATAATATATATGTATATATGATATATATATATGATATATATGATATATATATGTATATATAATATATATGTATATATGATATATATATATGATATATATATGATATATATATGTATATATAATATATATGTATATATGATATATATGATATATATGTATATATAATATATATGTAAGTATGATATATATATATGATATATATAAGTATATATAATATATATATGTATATATGTATATATAATATATGTATATTATTATATATAATGTATATAATTATATATAATATATGTATATATATAATATATATAGTATATGTATATATATAATATATATATGTATATATATATAATATACATGTATATATGTATATATTTCTATATATATGTATATATGTATATATAATATATATTTGTATATATAATATATATATATATATATATATATATGTATGCAAATATATATATAATATGTTCAGTTTCTGTTCTGTCGCCTCTTGGATCTTCCGACCACTCTGTTGTATCAATTAAGATAAAAATGAAATGTAATAAGTCCCCAGAAGTACCTCTCCATCGTACAGTATATCGATACACTAAGGCTGACTGGGATAGCTTCCGTACATTTATAACTGATTTATCTCTGCTTTCCATATTTAAAAAGGATGTGTCCTCTATAGTATTAGACCTGACGGAATGGTTAATTGTAGGTATTGATCGTTTCATACCCTCGAAAAAGTTTCAGCAAAAACCCAACAGCCAGCCATGGTACTCTCCAGAATGTGCTGCTGCCATTGCGCACAGAAATCACTTTGTCCACTGTTTCCAACGTAATAGATGTATGGAAACTAAAGCCGCTTTCAGGACTGCCAGCAACCATAGTAAGAAAGTAATAAAGAGCGCAAGATGATTGTATGCTCAATCTGTTAAGTCCAAAGTAGCTGAGCAGCGGCTTGGTTCCCACCAGTTTTGGCAAATAGCAAACAGAATTCTGAACAGAAGTGTGTGCTCCATTCCAACTATCATCAATGGACCTGAGGTAATCTCGTCAGCATCAGACATAGCCAAACTCTTTGTCAAGAACTTTGCAGCCTATTCTACCTTTTGCGATCAAGGCTTCCAACCCCCAATATTTCCTCCTGTATCTGAAAACACACTATGTGATATACGTATATCTGTACGTGATGTTGCCAAGCTAATCAAAAACCTTGATTCCAGTAAAGCAACTGGCCCGGACGGTATTCCAATTATAGTACTCAAAAAACTTCAAACTGAACTAGCGCCCATACTTACAAAACTATTTAAACGTTGTCTTAAGGAGAATAGTTTCCCATCTCCCTGAAAAATTTCATCTGTATACCCTGTATTTAAGAATTCAGGTGATCGCTCATCCCCCTATCAGTGCAGGCCAATAAGTCTCCTGTGCGTCATGAGTAAGTTGCTGGAATCTGTGTTAAATACAGAAGTAATCAACCATCTCAACAAAAATAACCTTCTTAGTGACACTCAATATGGTTTTCGTTCTGCTAGATCTACAGCAGATGTGCTTACAGTTATATCTCATAGGATTAGCAAATCTCTCGACGGAGGCAACCTTTCTAGGGCAATTGCTCTTGACATATCTAAGGCCATTGATAGGGTATGGCATGAAATTTACTTCATAAGATCTCTAGCTATGGTATAGCTGGAAATGTCTTCTCAATTATTAAATCATTTCTTTCTGATAGGTTAATAAGAGTAGTAGTTGATGGGCAAAAATCAGAAGCCCACAGTCTTAATGCCGGTGTCCCTCAGGGGTCCATCCTGGGCCCAACTCTTTTCCTGATCTATATTAATGATCTTCCAAATCACATCCTTACATCATTTGTAGACATTTATGCTGACGACACTACCATTTATGGTAGCACATCTAAGACAGTAAACGACCAAGTTCTATCCAATTCTCTCTCCTCTGATCTTGAGCACGTAGTACAATGGGGAAAGGAGTGGCTGGTTACTTTTAATGCATCTAAAACCAAGCTTCTCTCTTTACATCATCAACATTCTTATCCACATCTGGCATCAATTGAAATGAATGGCTCTCGTCTTCAGGAGGCCTCAAGTTTTGACAAGCTTCTGGGCTTGACCATTACTCCTGATCTTAAATAGAACACGTACATCAAATCTGTTGCCAAGGCCGCTGGAAAAATGGTGGGATCTTTCTATCGATCCAGTAGATATCTTACTGCTGATGCAATTCTCTATCTATATAAGAGCCAGGTACGTCAAAGGATGGAATACTGTTGCCACATATGGGCAGGAGCTGCTAGAAAGGACTTGGCCTGCCTTGATAGAGTTCAAAATAGACTTCGTAGCCTCGTAGGAGATGTCCTTTTCTCTTCCTTGCAACCTCTATCTCACAGAAGAGATGTTGCGAGTTTGTCCCTGATGTATCGTTATTTTCATGGAAAGTGTTCGACTGAGCTTCAATCTATGGTCCCCCCTCGCCAAACTTTCACAAGAAACACTCGTCTAGCTGTAAACACTATCAATAATTCCCCCCACTCTTTATCTGTGCCTAAACCTAAACGTAGATTCCATGAACAAAGCTTTTTTATTAGAACTGCACGCCTGTGGAATTGTCTTCCGTTTTCCTGCTTTCCGGCTGACTACAATATGGTTGTCTTCCAAGTCTAACGTAAATAAGTTCTTGATGAACCGTTCCATATAAGTTATCAAATTTAACAAATTTTAATTACTAATGATTATTATCTTGTCCAATTTCTACTGTACACTCTTTAACATTTATCCTTGAGTGACCTCTTGGCCCTGACATTGAGTTGATACCTATGAAAAAAAAGAAAAAGTCCAATGTGAACAAGTTCTAATTGAATCGTCCCCCTAAGTAATCCAAGTTTCAAAATTCCCACTGTTTACTATGCTAAAATCACAATGACTAATGTATACATATTAACCCTTATCCTCGAGTGGCCTCTGGGCCTTGATAAGTGGTGACACCATTGTAAAAAAAATGTATATATATATATATATGTATGCAAATATATATATATATATAATATATATGTATATATGTAAATATATATAATATATATAATATATATATAATATATGTAATATATATGCATATATGTAATATATATAATATATAGAATATATATGTATATATAATATATATAATATATATATGTATATATTTAATATATGTATATATATATGATATAAATATGTATATATCTGATATATATGTATATATCTGATATATATATGTATATATATGATATATATATGTATATATATGATATATATATGTATATATATGATATATATGTATATATATGATATATATATGTATATATATGATATATATATGTATATATATGATATATATATGTATATATATGATATATATATGTATATATATGATATATATATATGTATATATATGACATATATATATATATGTATGTATATATATGATATATATGATATATATATGATATATATATATGTATATATATGATATATATATATGTATATATATGATATATATATGTATATATATGATATATATATATGTATATATATGATATATATATGTATATATATGATATATATGTATATATATGATATATATGTATATATATGATATATATATGTATCTATATATAATATATATATGTATATATATAATGTAAAGAGTATATATACGTATATATATATTATATACGTTATATATATGTATATATAATGTATATAATATATATATATATGTATATAATGTATATAATACATATATGTATATATAATGTATATAATACATATATGTATATATAATGTATATAATATATATATGTATATATAATGTATATAATATATATATGTATATATAATGTATATAATACATATATGCATATATAATGTATATAATATATATATGTATATATAATGTATATAATATATATATGTATATATAATGTATATAATATATATATGTATATATAATGTATATAATATATATATATGTATATATAATGTATACAATATATATATGTATATATAATGTATATAATATATATATGTATATATAATGTATGTAATATATATACGTATATATAATGTATATAATATATATATGTATATATAATGTATATAATATATATGTATATATAATGTATATAATATATAATGTATATAATATATATGTATATATAATATATATGTATATATAATATATATGTATATATAATATATATGTATATATAATATATATGTATATATAATATATATGTATATATAATATATATGTATATATAATATATATGTATATATAATATATAAGTATATATAATATATATATGTATATATAATTTATTTATGTATATATAATATATATTTGTATATATAATATATATATGTATATATAATATATATATATGTATATAATATATATATATGTATATAATATATATATATATATGTATATAATATATATATATATGTATATATAATATATATAATATATAATATATATGTATATATGTAATGTATATAATATATATAATATATAATATATATGTATATATGTAATGTATATAATATATATGTATATATAATGTATATAATATATATGTATATAATGTATATAATATATATGTATATAATGTATATAATATATATATGTATATATAATGTATATAATATATATGTATATAATGTATATAATATATATATGTATATAATGTATATAATATATATATGTATATATAATGTATATAATATATAATGTATATAATGTATATAATATATAATGTATATAATATATAATGTATATAATATATATGTATATATAATATATATGTACATGTAATATATATACATATATATAATATATATAATATATATACGTATATATAATGTATGTAAATATATAATATACATTATATATACATGTATATATATGATATATATGTATATATAATATATATAATATATATGTATATATAATATATATAATATATATATTTATATATATTATATATGTATATATAATATATATAGTATATATATATATTTATATAAATAATGTATATATGTACATATATATGTATATATGTATATGTATAATATATACATGAACATATATAATCTATATATGTATATATGTATATATATAATATATATGGTTTTATATAATATATATATGTATAATATATATATGTATATGTATAGTATTATATATATGTATATATAATATATATAATATAATATATATTTTATAATATATATATTCATATAACTACTTAATTTACTAACATTAATAAATATACGAAAGTATAAATTTATGTGTAAACTTTAAGTATTTACTTTAACAGTACTCAATACGAAGGTAGAGCTAGTTAGAAAGTTATAAAATATAAATGGCGATTAAGCTACACTGAATAATTGTCGTTTCATCCACTCTAGTATTCTAACATTCTAACGCGGAATTGTCAGTGTAGCTTAATCCCTATATATATATATATATATATATATATATATATAATATATATGTATACAATATATATAATATATATATAATATATATAAGGCGTGTGTGTATACTGAGTTCGTGTAATCCAGTAGGTTTTTATATACGAATAAATGTTAAGCCAAAATGAGACGACTGTAAAAGTAAGCTACAAAAATATCATATTTTATAATTGAGCATTAATATACTGTGTGTGCAAAATCAAGACTTGATGTCAACAAAAAGTGCATTTCATTTTACGTTACAATTGTTTTCATGTAATGTATATATAATGTATATATAATATATTATATATATATAATGTATATATATAATATATAATATATATATAATATATATTGTATATATAATATATATATAATATATATATAGTATATATAATATATTTATATAGTATATATAATATATATATACAATATATATATATATATATATCATGTATATAATATATATAATATATAGAAAATGAAAATGAATGTTCTAATATATAATGTCTCCTGGCATGGTCCTGTCGAAAAAGACGGTCGGATATGTCATTTTGATTAATGCAGATGTCGTAGTTATTATTATATTTTATTGGACCAAAAATATTGGATAAAAATTTTGGATAAAAATATTGAACCAAAAATATAGTAATGATTTTTTAGAAGATAATAATGGCTCGTGCGCTACCATCGAGAATCGAAATCCAAAGTTTACCCGTAAGATTTACTTTTTTCTTTTGACGTTAATAGCTGAGATATGAAGACATGCTTGCTGCAAAGCTAAACATTAAAACGTGAGCCAATAGCTAATAAGTTTCATATGCATATTCCTTATGCTGTCATTGTCATTAACCTCGCAAATTCCGCTTTTTTTATTTTCATAATTTTGCAGCGATATTTCCTGGCTAAACCCCAAATAAAAAGTTCTGCATGGGTTCGAATTTACTTTTAATTACCTTTTCACTCCAAACAAGGCCAATTGCCACTTTTGTGAAGTGGTCTACTATCAGAGGCAACACCTACTGGGGTACTAGGTAGGGATTTTGGCAGCAAGATGTCGGTTCACGTTACGCTTGAACTTCTACACGTCAGTACTGTTGGGGAAGCAGGGACCTGGAATGGAATTCCAAAGTCTAGCGGTTCTGGAGAAGAAACTATTGGAGTAGAAAAATCTTTTACATCTAGGGATCTCTACAGTGTGGGGGTGGGATTTAGCAGCCTGTCGGGTTTGTCGAGGGTGCTCACGCCGTGGGGGCACAAGTGCTTGCAGTTCGTCAGAGCATTCACCACTAAAATACTTGTACAACAGGCAGAGGGATGCAACATTTCGTCAATGAGACAGAGGCTGAAGCTTAGATGCCAGTTCAAGGCCTATCAGATTTGCGACTCTCTTTTGAACCTTGACAAGGAGCGAGAGACTAGTAGCTGATGCACCCGTCCAAATGTGACAGCAATATCCATACATGGGAAAATGATGGCCTTACAGAGATACAGGATACTTTCGGGTGTTATTAGTTGTTTAGCACAGTAGATAGAGCCCCCTTTCTTGCAGTTGCCCTAGCAATGCTTTCAATGTAATTGTTCCAACTTATGTTTCCTGTGAACGAAAGGCCAAGGAGTTTGAAAGATGTACTCTCAGATAAAGAGTCGTTTGCCATTGCGTTAGGTGGTAGAGAGGGTTTCTTGTAATTATTGAATAACATTAGTTTAGTCTTGGCGGCATTGGACGTGACCATCCATTTTTGTCCCCATTCCACTACAGATTGGAGGTCTTCCTCTAGTGTTTCTGCCATTTCTTTAGAAATATGTTCATTCGTCTTCCTGTCGTGCCTGTTATAGAGTGCGGTTTCATCAGCGTATATACCCATCTCAGAGGCAATTTTGTCGGGGAGGTCATTTATAATATCAGGAACAATAGAGGTCCAAGGATAGACCCCTGGAGCACTCCCGAATACCCTAAATATTAAGTTTCATGTCTGTAGACCAAAAACTGACAGGAGTTGGATAGGCAAAAGTTTTAAACATATACATGTACGCATAATAAATATAGATAGAAAGGGGTTTGTGTTAACTATAACCGTTTTGCGCAAATATTATGCAACTATAAATTATGTAGTATATCTGCATGAATACAATTACACGTAATAGTTAAATGAATATGTTCATCCCATAAGAAAACCGAATAAACTAATATGCGAATTAATTAAAATGAATGTTAAAAGAATATGCAGATCAGCTAAACCTTTTAAAAATGAATGCAATTCCACGATCCATATATAACAAAGTTGTATTTTCTTTAAAAATAAATAGAAAAAAGGGGTTTGAGATATATATATATATATTTGAGATATATATATATATATATATATATATATATATATATATATATTTAGAAAAAAATAATTCCAGCATTATGCTTAATAAGAAGAAAAAGTTGCAAAATAAGAGCATAATATTTTTACTTTCAGAAAGTTTAGATGGGATAAGTCATCGGTGCCGATGACTTATCCGATCTAAACTTTCTGAATATATATATATATATATATATATATATATATATATATATATATATATATATATATATATACTAGACTACTCGTGCCACGTTAGGTCAGTATGTTATATTGGCCATGGAATTAATGTATGAGCGTGATACTTGTGACGTAAAGAAAATAGTTTTTTGTGGCATAACAAACATATCTATGAAAGTATATTAAAATGAAAAAAAGAATATAGATAGATTTCTATGAGTCTTTCCGTTTAAAATTGTTTATTTTTGAAAAAAAAATTACAACCATTGAATTATAAGTAGTTTGCCATATTTACAGGTAAATGTGCACTGAGCAGATGCCATAATATTTACAGTTAAATTCAAATTTTGATATCTTTTTTAAATTAAATTGTTAATTGAAAGTACAGAATAGTTAAAAACACTCCCCATGTTAAGAATGGCTTTTTAAATAGAAAATGAAAATAAAATGTTTTATGTTTAACAATGATTCATGACCCATTGAATCAAATATTAATTTTATATGTTAATAACAAGGTCAATAAAACTAGTTAAGACAATGTAGAATGATGTAAAAAAGACAGAAAGTAAAAACAATTGTTAATTTGGATAATTTAAACGTGAAAAAAAGAAAAAAACAATTGGGACGCTGAAAACGTACGCAGTAAAACAATGTTTTATTGCCGTGTTGATTATTTATTTGTAACGCAATTAAAAAAACATTTTCGAGGTATTTATGTTTGTAGAGTAGAAGAAAATGTGTGAATGTTTTTAAGAAGGGTGTATTAAAAAATGGAGAATAAATTAAAAAAAAAAAGGAAAGCGGTGGGTAAATCGCCGTTGCAATATGCTATTATGGTTGTCAGCGGGTTAAAGATTGTACTGGAAGTTGCAACCCGGGTGTGGGGTTACAACATCCGTTACAAAGTCATTTGAGTTTTATAATTATATAGACAAATATATATTACTGATTATATACTTTTCAATAAAACCATTTATATCTAACTTTACGTTTAAATATTTTCGAAAACTTTTTGAAACAAATGTTTTAAATTAACCTACTTGAAATCCTAGCCTGTTACAACGTGATATAAATACATTATGATTATAAACAGTGTTTACAAAATGTGTCTATTAGTTTTAAGTTTGTCGAACAAAACTAAACACGCGATTAAATCATTTGTGTCGATAGATATACATTTTTATGAATGTTAACAAACAAAACAATTATCGCTTAGCCAAGCTAAGTGTACTATTATTTGGCTGAATGTTTCGCGCGCATACAGACTGTACAGAGTTTTTATGACCATAAACACGCGAAACACGGAACTCAGGAGCCGAGTTTTAGTTATCTTTCAGACATTTAACAACCGATGATTATATCCAGTACAGAAAAAATCTAAAGAAAACTTGTTTAAAATATGTGTATATATAAGGTTGTTGCAAAAATAATGTTTTTTATCAGATATGTATACGTCAAAAAACTACATTACTTTCCCAATAACCAAAAACCCGGGTCACGCCGGACACGCATGCTAGTGTATATATATATATATATATATATATATATATATATATATATATATATATATATATATATATATATATACTTCATTTACTCACATAAAATTAATATACGAAATTATAAATTTATGCGTAAACTTTAAGTATTTACTTCAAAAGTGCTCAATACATAGGCTTAAGCCTGAAGAATCCTAAAGTTGATGAAACGCGGAATATTCAGTGTAGCGTAATCGCCATATATATTGTATAACTAACTAACTAACTAACTAACTAACTATATATATATATATATATATATATATATATATATATATATATATATATATATATATATATATATATAT
The DNA here is from genome assembly GCF_053919585.1 of Euprymna scolopes. Lineage (NCBI taxonomy): Eukaryota > Metazoa > Mollusca > Cephalopoda > Sepiida > Sepiolidae > Euprymna > Euprymna scolopes. The sequence continues at coordinate 35,895,630 of NC_136501.1, forward strand.
ATGATTGATCCCTTAGAATCATAACATGGCACATTGCAAAATACCCTGTTAATATAATTTCAGGGATGGAGATAATGATGGCTTTGTACGGTTGTAGGGCCTTCGGGCGAAGATTTTGTGCGGTGAACTCTCTGTTAGGTCTTGGCATTATTTCGATGTAAGCGGCAAAATTGATTCACCGGGCTCACAATTATCAGAATATGTTATGATTCGCCTCGGTTATAGGAATCGCATATTTCCAAGTATTACAGCATCCTTTGCAAGTGAGATTTTATTTATCGATTGTCGCCTAAGTCTCTTTTAACAAAGAACGCTGACGGGTGCTTCCTCATCTATTTTTACTCGATCAAAGTGCTACTCGGTAAAAAATGGGTTTTCACGCCTTTCGACAGTGTTCTGAATCGTATTGCACTGGAAGCGAAGCAAATGGAATCAGTATGTCTTCAAGCTCAATTCTATAGAAGAAAGTTTTGTCATCTCCTGGAAAGTTCAGTACGAGGTAATAGACGGTGTGGTATCTGAATGCTAGTTACTATTTTCGTCGAATTCGGTGTTGCAGTCACTATTGGAAGCACCTTGGTTACGAAATCGGTTAACTGTTCCTACCTGTATGTCGTCTAATAAAACTCCCACAGTTCAAGAATTAGTTATCACCATCTTTTGCAAGCGTTTATTTTCACATCGTACTTTTCACTGACTGGAGATATAGCAAGGAGAAAACGTGTGGAAAATGTCCGGGGACGATATAATTAGTAGCCATTGTGCTGGTGTGATCGACACGAACACATTGCCCAAGAGAAAACGCTTAGTGTTGTACCCGGAACCAATTTTATTTACTATATAGGTAGGACCATGACAAGCATTAGCACTCGGTATCAGAATACGCTATGAAGTAACTGTTACTAAGTATATGCTGCTATACTCAAGTCTCCTTAAGGCTCACCCTTGTATACACCTTGATATCAAATACCTTGTTAATGAGTAACATTAGTTTACCTCGTTCCTCCACACTCAGACAGCAGTGGCGATTTAGAAAAAGAATATATATACGATGATACAAGAGTAGCAAGGGCAAACTACTCACGGTCAATGTACAAGAGGCAATAAACTGCTTAAGATTGTGAAACACACAAACTAGTTGGTTATGTTTTAGTTCATCCTAGGAGTAGAGGTGCTATTTTACAGTTTGTCAGTGTGCAGGGGGAGACAACTCTCGTTTACTAAAGATTCCTTCATTTCTTCATCTCATAATTTAGGACGCGATATTTTTTATTAAATCAAAATATTAAAACAAGAAAGCTGCGATGATTTTTTTTTAATGTAGATAACAATGTTAATTTAATTAATTTTAGATAATTTAATGTTGATAACAATAATACAAAATGTGGTTTTTACGAAACTATTAAGAAAATCGTTTCTGTTTTCATATCATAATTTACAATGCTAAAACCAACAAACGATATTTGCATTAGATGAAAACATTTAAAATAAAGTTGCGGCAACTTTTATTTTAAATTAAAAAGTAAATGTTATGGTTATTTTTTTTAAATAGTCTTTAATCTTAAAAAATACAAAGGATGAAACGTTTATATATATATATATATATATATATAATATATAATATATATATATATATATATAACTACTTCATTTACTCACATAAAATTAATGCGTAAACTTTAAGTATTTACTTAAAAAGTGCTCAATAAGTAGGTAGAGCTAGTTAGTAATTTATAAAATATATATGGCGATTAAGCTACACTGAATATTCGGCGTTTCATCCACTCTAGGATTCGTCAGGCTTATGGCGCATAAGCCTTACGGATCCTAGAGTTGATGAAACGCCGAATATTCAGTGTAGCTTAATCGTCATATATATTTTATAAATTACTATATATATATATATATATATATATATATATATGTATATATGTGTGTGTGTGTGTGTGTACATACATATATCTCTTCTCTATCTTTACTTCTTCTTCTCTTCTCTTCTTCTTTCTATATAAATAAAATGAACTAATTTTTTGCGTGTAAGTTTGACCTGAATAGGATAAAACATTACGTAATTACATTCAAATGTAATGTCCCCACACTTCAGCAGAGGATCTGAGGTGTGCTATAGGCCAAGTACCCTTGCAGTTCCTTGATATTCGTACATTTCTATATTTTTTCCGGTGAGAGTTCACTGCCACAATCGGTTAGAATCAATGGAAATTGTAAAATCTTTTCTCTCTATTCGATTCATACTCCGCCCGAAACTACTTAACACCGCTGCGAATACGTCTACAGGAACATATACGAGGAACACCGGTTTGAGTTCTTAGTCGCTTAAAAATATGGATTGGCATTTTTCCGTCGGGTGAAACGCAACTTTACATTCCAGTTATTCTGTGAGTTACTTGTGCCATTTTTTAAATTTGGTCTTCTTTTTCCTCTTTTTTTCCTCCCTTTATATTTTTTCTCTTTTTGTAGGTGGGTTGGAGGGGGTTGCGATTCGAAGGATTAATTAAACGAAACGTACTAACATTGGATTCCAGTTTTTACAAGATTTAGCAGTCAGCTGCCAGCGTTCTTCAAATCTTGCACTGATTAGTTGCTTTATATTTTATTTACTGCTGACTTCCTATTTTCGGATTAGTTACTTATTCATTATTTATTTCTATACATTGCATTTCTACGAGTTTCATTAGCACAATCACTACTACACTATCGATATTGGAATCAGACGACATTCAAATTTGTTAACAGCGACCAACATTAAAACAAAATAAAAACACGGTCAGTTTTCTGGTTTTATTTATTCTTTCTTATTCTTTTTCATTGAAACAAAGAAAAATAAATAAATAAAATCTAATAAACATATTTTCATTATACATGGTAAGTTTTATTTTTTTTTAATTTTGTTTTTCCATTAAAAATGACAACAAAAATTAGATTTTAATAAACATATTTGCATTTTACGTGATAACTTTTTTGAGGGGGGGGGGTTATATTTCCCCTTTTTTCCTTTTGGTATTCTTTCACGTTCGTTTTGTTTTTATTCCTTTCAATTTTACGCGTCATATATAAGCTAAACCAAGGTGGGGGGCATCTATAAATATAAAAGCTAAAATGTGTGTGTGGGGTGACGTTAGTTTCAACCATTTGCAAGTGTTTTTAAAAGGTTAATTTTATCCGTTCTTAACTGCGTGTCTCTTTGGCGTAGAAGTAACATGTCAGACATTGTTTTCCGCTTTAACCTCGATGCTTCGGGTTCGAGCCTGTCTTCCTACCTTAAACTTTTTTCTTCTATTACACCTTTTTCCTTTTTTGTTAAATTTGTTCGCGGTTTTGCTTTGTTTTGGTTTTTCCAATTTTTTATAACATCGTGTTTTTTATAATATTAAAACACGGCCCCCTCCCTCCTACATACACACTTTAAAACACCTAGGCAACGCCGGGTACCCCCTGCTAGTATATATCTTTATATATAATTTTAGTTAAGGCCTTTTTTTTTTCATTCTTATATAAATGATTTCTTTGTAATTATAAACTTATTAGAAGTCGGATTATGTAGGTGCTTAATCTGCGATAGTTTAAAATTAATAATTTTTGGCTTCCGGGAATTTAAACTGCATTCTTTATTTTTAGTTTTGCATTTATATATATATATATATATATATATATATATATATATATATATATATATATATATATATATATATATATATATGCAAGACGTTTCATTGATAATAAATCTTCCTTTTCCGCCCATTTCAATTTAAAGGGGATTTCAATTTGCATTGTCATGGTGACTGCACTTATGCACTTAGCCCGTATAGTCTGAAAGTTTCATTACTCGCTTATGGATATTGACGGTGTCAGGCTATACAAACCCAATCCCATATCATATAGGTGCGTCATAAGTAGTAATTAGTTAATGAATTTCTGGCAAATGTGCATTGGCATTGATGGTAGCTATGTACAGGAAAGTAAATTCAGGAGCATGAAAAGTCGCTCATTGTACCACTTCCGTCTTCTGTAGCTCTTCAATTTTTTTAGTTTCTAAAAATAGGAAGTTTTTTTTTTTTTTTTTTTGAAGGACTGTCGTATGGCAAACCCCGCTCCGGTCGCCCATGCTCAGCCAAAGATTATCGCCAGCAAAAGTGAATTGGTAATTATTGTTATCATGTAGCAAAAAAAAATTTAAAACACAAAATGGTGCTCATTTTATGGTACAACTTTCGTCTTCATTTTTTTTTTTTTTTTTTAAGTTTAAAAAACTGGCGGCATTAATTAAAAAAGACTGTGATAAAAGAATGCCGGATATTGTAAATAGAACATTAATATAAGAAATATTAAAATTATGACAATAAAATTGGCAAATAGACAAAATTTGTTTAATATTACGGAACTCATGCCAACAAAAACTAAATCCTAATCGATTGATTTCAATGAAAACACAATTTTATTATCAGACAATTGTTTTTGTCCATTCGAAAATATTTGCTTTTATGACACACACAAAAATATGCCAACGATATGATGATGTCTTCGGCAAGATGAAAGAATAAAAAACTATAGAAAAATAGAAGCATAAAAGGAAATTGGAAGGAAAGTGCATAAACGACGGACAGTCACTTATAGATTTATATGTACATTTAAATATAATTATTATTGATGAAATATAAACATAACACGAAAACCTTGAAAAGCTCTGTTGTTTATAATATAATTTTCACGCTTAACACAAAGTGAATATGCTAAATAATCTCTCTTTTTTATCCGACTAAACAAACTTAGATGTAAAAAAAAAAGATATATAATGATTAGAGTTGATTTTTTCATGAGTCTGTACATTGATAAATCTATTGATAGGATGAAACGATAATAGTTCTTGCTCTAAAGAAAAAAAAACACTACATATTTTTAAAGATTTTGTTGAAAAAATCAATTCAGGTAACTTGATTATGTAGTAGAACTGATATCTTTTCAATGTATATATATATATATATGTGTATATGTATATGTATGTATATATATGTATGTATATATATATGTATGTATATATGTATATATGTATGTATATATGTAGGTATATATATGTATATATATATATGTATACGTGTGTGTGTTGGGGTGGAGAGAACTCCCGTGATTGCGTGTGTAACTAATAATTTCGTCTGTAATTATTCCTCATGTTAATATATTTATGATTGTTATTTACTAGCACAAGCCAACGGGTATTATAAAATCATATAATTTAAGGGTTTCGCTTAAAGTTATTCGTATAAAGGAATTAGTGGTGGGACGATTCCAAAATTTTCCCAATTCCGATCCAATTACCAATTCCGTTCTAAATTTCCGATTCCGATTTGATTCCCGATTCCAATTCTTTTAATATTTATAAATATTTAATAAGTGATGTGTTTTTCTTTTCGTAAATTTTCAAATTATTGTATAAATCCCGGGGTAATTTTCGGGTATATTTTTCTCAAATGTTTTCCTTGTAATGTATTGCAAATTGAAAGACAACGAGAGGTTTATTTTGATTTTAAACAAAGCCAAATTGTATCAATTCGTCGTTGGTGTACAACATTCTTCTTTAAAGTTTTCATAAACAGTTGAAATTAGTCGACGATTGGTAGGTAAAATAAGAAAACGATGTAAGAACAAAACATAAATAACGCCCCCATTGTTACGAATGAATTTCTAAATAATAATGTTACTATTTAGTAAACCATTTTTAACATGGAGAGGGCGTTGGACTTTGTTAACTATTAGGTGCCTTCCTTCTATGAATGTTTAAATTTTATTTCAATTATATGAATTTGGTGGGTTATTAAATTGATTTGCTTTGCTGTAAAAAAACAAAACAAAACGAGATGCAAATAATGACAACTAGCGGTACCTGGGGAAATTCCACAGAGGACTCACTCGTATATAATGTATTGATGCTAGTATTCAAAGCGTAAATAGAGATGTTCTGATATTATTGTAACTCTTGTTAAATCTGCAAAAGTATTTATCTAAGCTAGCAAGGATGCCCGGCACAGCCAGCTCCTAAGTATTCTTTAATATAATATTTTAACTGTTGCAGATTTCGTATATATTATTACGGAGTTAATGTTCTATCGATTTTTATATATTATAAAGTTGAGATTTCAAAAAAAAAGTATCCATATGACTTTGGTGCATCAGCTTGAGTTCCTTCAGCTATAATCGAAACCGAAACTAAAATTTATGAAGAATTCTTGATAAAGTTATTTATTAAAATAATAGATCACTGGAGTTCCATCAGCTATAAGCGAAATCGAAACCAAAATTTAGGAAGGATTCTTGGAAAAATCATTTATACAAAAGTAGATGACTTGAGTGACCTCAGCTATGATTTTAACCGAAACCAAAACTTATGAAGAATTGTTGGTAAAATTTAAAGAAAATAAATATTTAATTCTTGGTAAAATTTTAAGAAAATAAATGATTTGAGTACCATCAGTTATAGTTGAAAAATTCTTTATTATAAGAAATGGGAATCCATAATTAAACATGAGTCACACGGATGTAATCGTGACACATAAAATAAATAACACACACACTATCGTATTAATATATAGTATTGTCAACAGTCATAAAACCACATTCCTTTCCTACTACTAACCCTAAGTACGGGTGGCAATACAAAAAATATAGTAATTACATGTAATTTTATTATTTTGCTGGTTTTGCTGAGAAGTAGTGGTAAAAATTACTTAACTGCTTAAAAAATTATAATGTACCGAAATGGAATCAGTTTACATTATATTTATATACACAACTGAAAACCCATTCTAAATTCTAAAATAACGTTTCAGTTTGCTCACACATTAATCGCCTAAAAATGTAGAATCTCATGTGTTTTCGGCATTTTTAATGCAAATGAAAGTTTTTTTTTTAAATTAACAAACTCGTCAATGTTTGCTCTTCCAAATTTTGATAAACTTGTAAGATTTTCATCTGTGTTTTCACTTGTGCCAAAATCAAACAAAATATAATGAAACAAGAAACATTTTAAAGGATGTGGTGATCAGAAACAACCAGCGCTAGAAAAAAAAATCCAAGCATGTTAAATTTTTTATATTAAAGTGTAAAGTCTCTAATAGCCAATATACGGCCAGTTATGAAATAGGTGTGAAAAGCTTTTTAAAATCTATGATGTTTAATAGGTAAGTGAATTCTAAAATATTTACTTTGCTTACAATAAAAACTAATAAAAACAAATTAGGTTTGGAGAGTCTGAGGATTTCCTTGCTTCCAAAAAGGTGACATAAAACTTTACTTATTTCAGAAGAAGCCGATCACAAACATTCTAATGTACAGCTGACGCCAACGAAATTTAACCTCCTCCCCCTGAGCAGAGCATTTAAAATTTAATAATCATATGAAATCCTTCGGATGAGGGCACCTAGACATTTTAGCAATGGATCTGAAATGATTACAAAGGCAATAGGCAAGTTAAAATCGATCAATAAATAAAATAAATTAAAATCTGCGAATCAATGTTAAATCTGTAAATGAGATTTATAACTCATTCAAAGACTCTTCTCAATCTTATTTTGTAAAGGAACAACTAAAAAAAAAACAATTTGTGCTTGTTCCATTTTTTATTTAAAAATTTTAAAGAATCGGTTTGGAATCGGAAATTAAAGTATAATTTTTCCAATAACGATTCCGATACCTCCAAAAGTTCCGATTCCTGATTCCGATTTCGATTAATCGTCCCAACACTAAAAGAAATATAATTTAGATGAATAACTTGAACTAGGAAATATCTTACCACTCTTACATTATTAAACGGTTTTTTTTGGGGGGGGGGGAGTAGTTATGTACGTATGTTAGGAACTAAACGGAAACGGATTATTTTAACCTGTTCTTTTTAAACTAATACATTTAACATTTTTGTGCCCACCCCCAACCTCCCCATGTAATGTACGGTTTCGTAAGATCAAATTAAGAGTATTTTTTCAGAGAACTTTATTCCATAACGCATAAGTACAATATAACTTGTATTCTACATCATTTATATTTTTAATGTCCGGATTAAGTTGTAAAATAATATTTCGTCAAATCTTAGAAGAGAGGGGGGGATAGTACGTCGTCTTTGTTGTATTATAGTAATTTGCGAAAAATCAAACGCCTCACATTCTAAAATAACAAGGCCGATAGCCATTAGTCGCGTCCTCTCGTGCAATGAATGAATGCGTGAATGTAGGATTACCATGAAATTCTTAAAGATAAACTAAAATGACCGAAAAATGGGCTGAAATGACTTACAATAACTTTAATGAACTTACGGATGAATTAAATGACCTTAAGAATGACTTGAATGCTTAAAACTAACTGGAATCCGTCAAAAACAACGTTAATGATCTGGAGAATGACTTGAATGGCTTTGGGACTGACTGGCTGTAAAGTGTATGATCATTTTACATTGAATTAATACAGAAAGTTATCCTCGACTTTATATCACAATAAGTACAGCATATGTTAAGAACAGATACTACACTTTGATCTTGGCCTTTTGGCAAAAAAAGCTTAAAAAGCTAAGAACAGCATATATTAACAACAGACCTTTGATCTTAACCAAAAAGGCCAAGCATAAAAGTGTTACGAACAGACCGACAGACCGATCGACCGACGGAGTGACTTATAGAGTCGCTTGCACGCGACTAAAAAAGTATGAAAAAGACAAAAGTTGTGATTGAATATGCACGAATAAAATGAATATTTCGTAAATCTCAATTTTAAGAGCGAGGATAGCGCTGATAAAAAGTAAACAATCTACATGTACTGTTGGTGTAATATGTGTCTATGGGTGTTTCCGGCGCAATGTTGTGTGTAATACGTGTGCGTTCATTTTTGTAGAAGGTTAAAATTCTGGAATAAGAGAATTACAGCGGGCAGACAATGAGGGAGGGGTGCATTTGCGAAGGGAGAATCATTGTTTTTTGAATCAGCGATTTGGAGGGAACGCTATGTCTATAAGTTTATAATTCGGTTAATAAGGGTGAAAGGGTAATATAGGGCAACTGTGTATATTTTTTACGCAGTGTAGAGTGGGGGATTGAGAGCAGTTATGAATTAGAGGGGGAAATAAAGATTACGTCCTCTTATTCTAATGGCAGTAATGATTATGCCACTCCTAGGATTTAATCTAGGTTTTATTATAACGAATGATTGTGTCAAAATTCGGTTCCATAGTTACATTAGCTAATAATAAATGTGTTGTTGTAAACATCTGGTATTTTGATCAAGACGGGAAAAACTGCGACGGTTTTATTATATAAGAAATAAGAATATATATATATATATATATATATATATATATATATGCATGTTTATGCTTATTAGTTGGCAACTCTAATATATATATGTATATATATATATATATATATATATATATATATATATATATATATATATATGAAACTGTCTTTCATGTGTAAGAAAATGCAACACAATTCGTAATGAAATGATCGTTGTGGAGGTCGTTCTACTTTAATTCGATTTCCTCGAAAGAAAAGGAGATATTTTTGTCGACAATCGAATGGCAATCGAAAAGATCTCACCAAAAATAAATGTAACAGAGTATTTAAAACAGATAAACAAAAAACAAAATACGGATGCGTGAAATGTCAACAGGAAAAAAGAATAAAAATTTCTACATATAACGAATCGTGTGCGTGTGTGTGTGATATATATATATATATATATATATATATATATATATATATGTATATATATATACACACGTTCGCCTTGTCGTTGTGAGATGTCGCTTTAACTGATCCATTTTAAATCGGATAACAGTTCTAGAGAAAAGACCCCTATTCGGCAGAAAACAACAACACATTAATGCAAGAGAAATTCACACATAATTTTTAAAAAACTTCTTAAAGCTAAGATTTCACATGACGTGTTAACACGTCATATGGAAAAAGGCAAGATAGAGTA
>NC_136501.1:35910607-35933107 GCF_053919585.1 Euprymna scolopes
ATATATATACTTAGGTATATAATATATATAATATATGTGCATACATATATAATATATATCTAATATATATATTTAGATATATAAAAATATATAATATATATAAGTAGATAATACTGAACATATATACATAAAAACGTATTATATTTATATATAATTATATCTGTATATTAATACATATATATATAATATATGCATATATATATATAATATATATACATTAATCTATATATAATATTCATACATATGTATATACGCAGAAATATAATATATGTACATAGATAGAATGTATGTATATATAACTATTTGTAATATATATACATAAATTATTTTAATATATATATATATACATATATATTTGTGATAAACATATATATACATTTATAATATATACATAAATATTTATAATATATGTATGCATAACAATTTATAATACATGAATGAAAAATATTTATAATATATATATATGCATAAGTATCTATAATATATATATACATAAATAATCGATATATATATATATATATATATATTAATACTCGAAACATATTTGCATAAACATTAAATGCATATATATACATAAATATTTATAGCAAACCAATATTTGTACAAATTTCAATGCCCTTTAGGAGAGTGTAACTCCGAAAATAAAAACGCATATATTGGACATACAAAAACAACATTGTCCCGTCGATTAACGATGCATTTGAACAGTACTAGCTCAATATACCAGTATTTAACAAATCAACATAACTGTCCCCCCTCTAATCTTAGAAAGGTCATCGTGGGCAACACAATGATTTTGCAACGAGAAAGTAATTGTAAAAAATTAAAAATACTTGAAGCACTATATATAAAAACCCAGCACCCATCTATAAATGGCATTAATTTTGAAAGTAGCAATAATGTGCTGAAATGTTTAGCATAACCAGTATACGACTGGTTTTACTAACATTGCCTTTTATCATCCTAATTTTTAATCGAGTTTTTTATCACTCGTAAATGTATATTTTAATCGACTTTTCATTGACTCTTTTTATCATTCGTAACTATATATTTCACTTCTATTTTTAATATTTTATCTCCACCTGATGATGATTCAACAAAGAATCGAAAGCGCTCGTGTGAACCATGGAACATTTGTAAATACCTCCCATCTTGGAGTTAAAAAAATCTTACAGAAGATCGAAAAAATGAAAAAAAGAATCATTAAGCAAGGTATCTCTGTTGTTTTTAATAATGTTTGCCTGAATAAATATTTATAATATATACGTAAATAATAATATGATATATTAATATATATAATATATACATATATAATATATATATATATATATATATATATACATAATTATATAATATGTATATACATAATATATATACATAATATATACATAATATAGACATAAATATGTAATATATATACATAAATATGTAATATGTATACATAATATATATATATAATATACATAAATATATATAATATATATATATATATATATATATATATATATATATATATATATATATATATACATTAGTATATTCTCGAATTCATCTGTGATGTTAGATTGTATAAATGTGCTACTTCTGGCCAAAAAACAGAATTCCTCCTTTAATCGGATTTTTTCGAGATAGACGTTCCGATACAAAGCCTACTTAAAAGACCGCCAATCCACATCAAGTACCTTTGTGTATAATTTCATAAAAATCGACCCGTTTCAGAATCCAAAAGCCACGGACTCTCTCTCTCTCTCTCTCTCTCTCTCTCTCTCTCTCTCTATCTCTCTCTCTCTCTCTCTCTCTCACAGACACAATAAATGTTTAGCAGTAAACATTAATAATCGACAATATGTATGATATAGGATATAACTCTATTAATTTCCTTCTAATGAAAACCAAGCAATTTGAGATATGAAGTGGTTGGAATCAAGAGGATCAAAACATGCAATTTTCATGGCATGATTTTATTTGTAACTTACATAGACAAGTAAGCAATGAAATCAGTTGAATATGATGAGTTACGTTCAGTTTTTCAAAAGTAAATATGAATAGATACTAATATTTGTTTGGTAATCTTTAGCCATTATAAGAAAATTGCATTCACTAAACGAAATGAATTAAGCATCTGTGAAACCGATTACAAGTGTTAACAAAAGAAAGCTAATAAATTCTACTAAGCATATGAAATTTGTTGATATTTGAAAATATTTGTTCTTATTTTTAAATATTGTTTTTATAATGCATGATTATCGGCAAAAAAAAAGAATTCACTCATATAAGATTTTACGGTGAGGAACCTGCTTAGTCACTCAGCAGATTATATACAGAACACAAAGGCGGTTAGATTAAAGTTCTAGTGTTACAGAGCCGCTAAGGTGTCTGTTGTATATGCACCATGATGCGTATGCAAATGACCAAGCTGTGGCACTGGGTTACATCACAGCGGATAAATAGAAAAAAAAAAGGTGAAGACAAATATTTAAAAAAAAACCGCAGCGACTGGACATAAGCAGACGTATAATCGTGAAGGAAAAAGCAGGACGTGTTCGACAGGGTCGAGTTTTGTTTACTACGTGGCAAAAAAGGAGACTTGTAAAATCCAGACTGAAGCATAATTCGGGAGGCACTATCAATAAATGCCGTTTATTTCAACTAATAAAAAGTTGAGTCGAAATTCTTTTTATTTATTTTCTTTGCGCCTGTCTCTGCATACAAGTATTTTGTTTGTGAAAATTTTACAGCTACATTACACATGTACGAGTAGCGTCTATCGATGTAAGAATGAGCATTTTTATAATGAAAAATAACGATATATAAAATCCACACACATTTAGAAAATCTATTGTTGTATTAATTATTTCTAATTAATCTAAATTTACTTACTTATGCTGTTTGTTTTCTTTTTCATACTAAAACATTGGCTGAAACATACTTGTATATGTGCAGCTAAACTGATTGTATAAATATAACAATAAACACAATAGGCATACAGGAGCTGCTAGAAAAGATATCCTGTCTTGATAGAGTTCAAAATAGACTTCGTAGCCTCGTAGGGATGTCCTTTCTCTTCACTGCAACCTCTTTCTCACAGAAGAGATGTTGCGAGTTTGTTTCTGCTTTCTCCTTATTTTCATGGCAAGTGCAATCTATGGTCCCCCCCTCTCCAAACAAGAAACACCCGTCTAGCAGAAAACACTATCAATAATTTCCCCCACTCTTTATCTGTGCCTAAACCCAAACGTAGATTCCATGAACAAAGCGTCTTTCTTAGAACTGCACGCATATGGAATTCTCTTCCGTTTTCCTGCTTTCCAGCTGACTACAATATGGTTGTTTTCAAGTCTAACGTAAACAAGTTTTTGATGAGCCGTTCCATATAAGTTAACAAATTTACCGAATTTCCATTATACACGATGACTTTATTGCCCAATTGTCTACTATACACTCTTTAACCCTTATCCTCGAGTGGCCTCTTGGCCTTGATAAGTGGTGATGCCTTTGAAAAAATAAACTACAATAGATTACTACTCGTGTATAAAACGCAATTACTAGGATTTGCATCACTCTTAATAACTACATGTTTTTGATTATAAATGTGAATATATATAAATTTCAATATAAATATATTTATATCGTGTTCAAATATTGTTATGAAATTGATAATACAAACATATAAAAGCATGTATAATAGATAAACGATATAATTAGAGTTATTACCTTTCAAAATATTTAAAATAAAATGCATGTCACGTGATCATGTTATTTATAGCATTTGTGCAAATTGATTTCACTTTCATTTACGCTCTCCTACTTGAGGTTTCACTTGAATAGTTACTAAATGCTGACCCAGCACTCCTGAGTGTTTCAATATTGAGATTTCATGAGTATAAAAAAATTTAGATCATACTCGGGACAGTTTAGTTATTTAACTAGTTGAAAAAGAAATAAAATCAACAGATAAAAAAAGTTTAAAAAAAATGTATAGATTTGGAGTTGGGGGTCGTAGATAGATAAGGAAACCTAGCTGAAGGATATCGAAACCAGCTTTTGAACCCACACTGTTCAACCCGTATATGTGACCTTTATCACTCCATTTAAGAAAAGACCTGACACTAACGATCATGAAATAATAACTCGATACTGTAAAGCTCTTAAACTTTGCGGCACTGGATGTATTGGGTTTATACTTAGGAGCTGGAACACTAAAGTCCATCTTTATACTATAATTAACCCTATTAAATTTTCTTTTAAACAGTTGCTTTGGTAATAGATAAGAACACGAGAAATAAAATATGCAAGCAGATGTAGCATTTTATTTTCTTTATTATTTGGAGAAACGATGTGTTTCTGGCGCCAGGGACGAAAAAATATCCTTTGTCCCATCCTTACATCAATGGATGTGTCACATGATCGTAGCCATTTTCGCTTTGGCAACTTTACTGTCGACGGAAAAGGAAAACAATGGCGCCAAACGAGATTGGAAAGGTAGGGGGCGAAGTTGGAGTATTGAATGGCGGCAGGTGCCGAGATATTCTCACTTTGACAGAAAGAGAAAAATCGAATAAAAAAAGGAGGGCAACGTAAAGTGAACAAGAGGCGAAATACAAAGGAATTTCTTATTGGAAAGATTTGTCAGCGTCGCAACTTTTATCCGGTCGATAGCGACAAAGGAAAATATGTTTTCCGAAATTCTCGAGATGGTCATGTTTTGCTCTGTGGATTCGTAATGTCAATATAGATAAATTTGTCAGTACGGACACGACTTGTTTCCAGATTTCATTCGATGTCGACTGTAGTAAAGCTTAGAATAAACGGCAGCATATATTCGAGTGTTTGAGTATTTTCCTGTTTTAAAGTGCAAGAATGTATGCAATACCAGTGAAATTAAATATAAAATGGTTGAATGCAAAATACAAAAAAAAAACACCAGTCAAAATTGTGAAACTATCATTTTTAAAAGAGACATATTTCAACTCATGGTCAAACGCCAAATTTGCTCCAATTGATTTCATGTTTTGACCGATCACTAGATGTTTTTTATTGTTTAATTCTTAAACTTAAAGTTGATTCATATTGTTTTGCATTCAGATTCACTAATAAATAGAAAACAAAACAGAAAAAAAAAAGAATTTAAAAAAATAAAATAATCAGTATATAAGTAGCTAGTAAAATAGAAAAAAAATCTCAAATCGTATACTGAGATTTCTGAGTGATAGCAGACACTCAAATTATATCCTACGGAATTCACCAGGCCGCAAATCAAATGCAAGTTAATCCAGTTGTCAAGAGCAAAGAACGACAATCCTTTGTACATATTAAAATGTCTGAAACTGGATTACCTGAGATATAGCTAGAAGTGATCATGAGAAAAAAAGCGAAAAGAATGGCTGTGCAATTTCTACGATGTTCGCGGATTCGTTTAAATCAACTTAAGGGTATAAAATCAGAATCAATGGAAAATAGTCACCGCTGTACAAATGAGATCTCCTCGGTATGACTAGTCAACACTTGCTTTTAAGAGAAAACAGTGAACCTTCTCCAAGTGATGTTATTTTAAGTAATAACACAAAGCTGGATACCACCCCCAAACAAAGGAAATTCTTGTCTTAGAATTCAGTAAGACAAAGAGACAAGAAGAAATATATGCTATTTTACTGGTTAATATTTTACTGGTTAATTAGGGAGGGGAAAATTTATATTCTTAATTTCCTTATGACGTTTCTGAATTTTTGAGATGAGGATTGCTTATTCGTATTATTTGGATTCATCGGACTAATGTTCTCATCTTGACAGTGATTTTCTCAACGTTTCGGTCGATGTAACCTCCGACCGTCTTCAGGTATATCTTGTCGAAATCAGGAGTGTTTCCGTCCAAATTCCCGATGTCGATAGAAACATTTCCGAGTTCGATAAGATAGACGTGAAGAAAGTCAGCGCTTACATTGATTGAAACTTTGTGAAAATCGCACTCGAAATGAGAACGGCTGTCCGATGAATCCAAATAATACAATTAATTCTTTAATAGCTCAATATTTCAGTCGTAAGCGAGATTTAATTGAATATTCGAATATTCATTTCATATAGAGATTAGGTGTTAACCCGTAGGAAGCAGGGCCATTTTTTCTTTTTTTTTTTTTTGTTGAGAAATTCAACTGAGGAAAAATGAAACAAAAGAAATGCATCCGAAGATAGCGAAACATAAAAACAGAAATAGCAAAAACGAATAACATTTGAGAGAAATATGAATAAAACGCTATTATTACTACACATTTTCAATAAGAAACATCTAAATTCAGCACTACGACGATGATGAGGAACCTATTTCTTTATTACGTGTCTGAAGTGGTAGAGCCCCTCAATCAGGATGTGTTATTAAATCTGGCCTAAGCAGCTATTTTTGTATAACACGAATAGTTTTTACCAACTCGATCTAACATGATGTTTTCTCTGGTGTTTCTTATGCGTTCGTCATTACCTTTGTAGTTGTGCAACAAAACGATGTTGCAATATGTACATCACCATTTACATAACAGGTAAATAAAATTAATAACAAAAGAAAAGAAAAACGAAATGAGGTAAAAAAAACTACAAAGATAAAAACACAAACCAGAATGATGAATAAATTGAATGACTATAAATTCTGAAAGGTTTAGAACTAATATATGATATTGAGGACATACAGAGAGTATATGAAACGAGAAAAGATTCATGGCTCCGACATTTTCTATGCATTGTCGTAACAGTTTTAATTGTATGACCTCGTGTCATCAACACATCAGAACAGTAATTACAAACTCTTCTTTTTCCATAACCCTGAGCATGATTCCCTTAGACGTGATTACGAAGCCAAACCTGCCAACTTTTACATGTGCATAAATTCTACCAATCCCAGACAGATGTTGTACGCTCTATACAAACCATTAGTGCGCGTCTGTAAGAAGACGCTTTCTGCTGACAAAGAGGGAGGATTTTCACTCATTTCTCGCCAGATATTTTAACGGAGCCTCGCCTCTAATCTTTTATTATGCCACTAGATATGAAAACGTAGAATGGCTGGTGATAAAGTAATTTGCCAATTCATTTCTTTTTTACACAGAGATCACCACTTATCAAGGCCCGGAAGCCACTCAGGGATAAGGGTTATTGCAAGTACATTACGTTAGTGTGGAGACTTGATGAAGTGTTTACTTAAGGGGGCGGTTCATTAGGAATTTGTTAACATTTGACTTGAAGACATCCAAGTTTAGTCCGGTCGGAAGCAGGCAGACGGAATAGAGTTCCACAGGCGTGCAGTTCTAAGAAAGAAGCTTTGTTCATGGAATCCACGTTTTGATTTAGGCACAGATAAAGAGTGGGGGGAATATTTTACAGTGGATTCGGCGGGTGTTTTTCGTGAAACTAATGTCAAAATAATAAATTTATGTAAAGGAAAGTGAAAATAATTAAAAGCAGAAAAATATGAATGTCAAAATGGGAATTAATGTATTTTTTTAAATTATAGCATAGATTTGTATTGTTTGGATACATGGGAGTATTGTTCTCATCTGGAGTGTGATTTTCACAACGTTTCGGTTGATATAATATCCGACCTACTTCAGGGGTATCTTGTCGAACTCGTGAATGTTTTGTCCAACTTGGGAATTTGGACGGAATTTCGAGCGGAACACTTTATTTACTTCACGACAGAAGCGTGTCCTTGTTCCATCAGCCATGACTGGATAGAGGTCCTAAGTAATTCGCAATTGTATTTTTCGGTCCTCCACACTGAGGATTGAACTTTCAACATTCCGGAGACTATCACTTTTATAATCGATTTTTCAAAGTACTTAACCATTGCATAGATATATAGAAATAAAACCGGTTTAAGAGACTGCGTTTAAACTGTATTTTGAAACGTTTCAGAAATTAATGAGAAAGTGAAAGTAATCAATAGAATATGTCGCTGAGAAAGGAAAATGCATCTGAAATCCATTTAAAATCGCAATTAGCAAACGCTTTCATATAGTTGAAATATTATAGCCTAAATTGCATTATAATATGAGAAAAATAATTACATTCATTATAAAAATATTTAACTGATATGTTTGTTTGTTTGTTAATGAGATTATTTTCGCTGTTAAGAACCAAAACCACAGAAATTATTACATTTACAAACATCTGTTAGACATTTCATTCGTTCTCACAAGTTCTCTTAAACATAATTAATATTGTTAACGATAAATATTACGTGTCTTGGCATCGAAAATAACGATAACGATATCATTATAACATGCGAAAACATGTCTTAAAATTAAGAACAGTTTGGATATTGAAATTGATTTTACGTAAATAGTGAAATAGAATTATACGATATATCATAGCTGTAATGAGTCCTAACTTATATTATGTATAATTGGTTAGTTCGATAGAATCGAGTCAATGTTTTTGTAAAATATATTACATTGTTGTTAGAGAGTCGCCGATTTTAGACTAAAATACCGTTATTATTATAATACTTCTGGCGTATTACTGTTAACTATAATTATCTAAGTAATCGAATTATTTAATGGTAAGTATATTTTATATATATATATATATATATATATATGCATATATATGATGAACGAAATTAAAACTATAAATTAAAATTTACACTTAAATGTATTATTCGACAGAATACTCCTGCAAACAACGTTCAAAGTCCTTATTCCGCGGAGTTTCAAAGAATACTGTTCTTGTTATACTTTTCACCACAGGACAGAAAGAAATTACCAAATCATAATTGTATCTAGGTTTGAATTTGTTGGTCGAAGCATTAGCTGGAACTACAAGTTATGATAGTCATTAATTTCTAAATGTTCATGTCCGCAAAAAAAAGGTATGAGGAATTGTGGAAAAGAACTAAAACAAGACAGAATAACATTCCTGTCTATTTGAAGACTCTTTTAATGGTAATCCGAAAAGCGAAAATGATTTTTTTTAAAACGAATCCAACAGTCCTAATGTAAAATGCGTAAAATAAACTCAATTTGATAAAAAAACATTGCCCCTTTCATCAGTATAATCCAAGGATAGGAGGTTGATTTTCAATTGTATTGAAGAAAGTGAGAAAAATAGATATAGAAAATAAAATAGGTCAGCATCCATAGTTGGCTAAGCACAAACATACACACACACACGCACACACACACACACACATATATATATATATATATGATTCTTATATATATATGTGTGTGTATATGATTCTCATATATATATAATTTTCATAAATTTCATATATATATATATATATATATATATGATTCTTATATATATATGTGTGTGTATATGATTCTCATATATATATATATATATATATATATATATAAATCATAATTTAAGAATTTAAAATTTGTGATTTGAAACAGTTAAATTTCAAATATAGTAATTTTACTGTATGCAAGACAAAGAATACATTATAGTAAAATATATTTCCTTAACCCATAGGTTTTAAAGGTGTATACATCCCCTCGGAGGAAAATATTACCAAATATTATAAAAGGTTTGCACGTGATTTGCTATAGGTAATAAACATAGAAAATTAAATCAAATGTTTTTAAATGTTTTAAATCATTTTACCTACATAGATTAAGGGAAAGTGTATATTGATGCTGCAAAAAAGGATATTGAACTTCAATATATATATATATATATATATATATATATATATATATATGTATATATATATATATATATAAACAACATAAAATAACCTCATATCAATAATAAAGCTCATATACGATAATAAAAGATGCGGTTTTTTATCACATTGAAAACCTATTACGAATATGCCACATTTCAAATATCTGATTATCTCCGCATAATATATAAATGGATGTTATCCTAATCGACCTTACTTTTCTATCGTATACATTGTGCATTAATGATAAACATTGTATATCTGTATGAAAATGCTTAGATGAGTATATAGGAAAAGAAAAGTTAAAGCATTATGAGAGTTCTACTCAAGGAATATAATTGAATATCAGTATATAATTATTTTACCTAGCCTCGATAGAACTTAGAAAGGAATTACATTTGATGTCAATGATTAAAAAAAATAAAAACATACGACATTCTTTTATAATTTGATTTGCTTCAATTTGAAGGAAAATCTTTAGATATTTCAATTTTTCAAATGTATGCGTACCGATCTACATAAAAGATAACAACCTCTATACGTTCAGACATGAAACCCATTTCATTAAACGTTGTTAACTTCGTTGAAATAAATGCCAAATATAATTTGGAATAAAATACATATAGCGCGAAGTTATTATATTTTATGAAAATAACGGCCATATGTTATAAAATATATATGGCAATTAAGCTACAGAGAACATTCCGCGTTTCATCCACGCTAGGATTCGTCAGATATATATATATATATATATATATATATATATATATATATATATATATATATATATATATATATCGTTGGCATAACTTGAAAACCAGTATACATTTTGCTCATTAAATCATTAGGATTGAGCCAGCTTCAGCCAAAGTATTTTAGTAGCGATCCACGAGGCACAAATACGTGTCGAACACACTTCAGATTCACCAAATATTTGCTTCACATGAAGGTTCAGTAAGGCATCTTGCTGCAGGTTGCCGGTACATTATTACGTAAGGAATAATTACGTTGACAAACCGGTTCTCCATAGATCACTGAAGTAAAGCTTCGATAAACCTGAACAGTACCAGATGAATGATAATGTACTGGCCGTATGTACTACGCGGAATTGTATGAATTTCAAGTTGGTATTGCAAGGCTCGTTACATTCGCAGGGAAACATGAATCCGCGAATACAACTGTCTGACGGATAGACTAAAGGGCGGTACGCCACATAATGGTATATATATATATATATATATATATATATATATATATATATATATATGGGTGTGTGTATGTGTGTGTATGTGTGTGTATATATATGGGTTTGTGTGTGTATATATATGTGTGTGTATATGTGTGTATGTATATGTATATGTGTATATATATGTATATATATGCGTGTATATATGTATAGATATGTATATGTATAAATATATATGTATGTATATGTATATATGTATACATGTATATATATGTATACATGTATATATATGTATATATATGTATATATGTATAAATGTATATATATATGTATAAATGTATATATATATGCATATATATGTATATGTATATGTATGTGTGTATATTTATGTATATGTATGTATATATATGTATATATGTATATATATGGATATATATGTATATATGTATATGTATATATGTATGTACGTGTATGTAAGCCGTGGTGAAGGCAACCTTTCTAGGAGAAGCAAATCTCTGATTGAAAAAAACAAAGCGGGAGACCAGTACCCGCATTAAGCTGGTCTGCAGTTTAATTTGTTGCTGGCTATCTTGCTCTTGCTTGTTGCTGGATCTTAACATTTTGAACCGAGAGAGAGACTTAGCTGTCGTACAAAGCTAAGGCTCTGTAACATCATATTTGTATAGATACTCCCTCAGGCATTTGGGCTCATGGATTTTAAATGTCTGAGGGAGTGGCACTCGTCTGACAAGACCTTGCAATCATCATTATGTGTATGTATATATATATATATGTGTATATATATGTATATATATATTTATGTATAAATATACATGTAAAAGTAAATACTGTTTACATAACAAGTACCAAGCGACATGGAAATGCATATAATGTTCATTTGAATAATGTATAAGTTAGTGTAGGTGTATACACGTACGAAAATGCGTATATTACTCAAACGTGAATCATAACATGCTGTATGGTTTTTTAACAATCTTCGAATAATCATATCTGTTTGCTTGATTCCAACAAAGGTGAAACATACGTTCTGATTTGTTCTTCTTTCCAGGCTGTCGTCTTGTCGCAATTCTGTAATTAAAATACTTTGTCCTCCAAAGAACACACTATAACGCCATGTATTATTTTCATATAGCTTTGTTTTATGTGTGTGGCTTCCCTAAGAGTGCACGAATTTCTCTTTATGTCTTGCATCGTCTCTAGTTGGTCAATCTCTTTTGTCGACCGCAGAGAAACTTTCCTTTACATCCGCTGGCTTCCTCAGACTAACTGACTTGACCCGTTCGCTCCAATGAAATGACTCAGTCTGCCTATGTGACTATATGATAAACCATTTCTTATTTTTAACTTATGTTATTCTTACGCAAAATCCAGGTATGTCGTACTGTTTATTGTAAACTATATATTTGTTCTATGCTAAACTAAAGGTCAACTGTTTTATTTTCTGGGCTTAAATTTCAATCCTATTTTATTATGTCTATAATTTGCAAATATTTTATTGTTTTCACATATTTTCTTCTCACACATTATTCTGCTATCGAAATATTCCTTTTCAATAATAATATATTGTAACGTACTCCATTGCCCTCTTTGTTTGCTGCCTCGATACATCGGATCACCCAGCACTGTTTACGACTTACAACACTCAACACTTCTTTAACATTTTTCAAAAATGTCCGTACATTCATATGAACCAATCCCATTTTTTTTATGTACTAAGGAAATATCAAATCCGATCCCTCTTATTATGTTTATTCTTTGGTCAATAATCGCCTTTCCACTGCTCCCTTATTTTATTTAGAATGGAATATTTTTCCAGCCTCATGGCATTTTTTCTCTCGTTGTGAGTTTCATTACTGATCGATGATGGCTGTGCTTGCAGCCACCTTTTGCCAGAGTTAATCAGTCACCCCTTTCGCCTCACTGCTCATCTATCCGATGGCGTCTTCTGACTCCCTGTCTTCCATGGATGTTAATTGTTTTGAAGCCCCTCATTCATTCCCCCAAGCGTATCGATTCCATCAATCACTGTAGATTATTAGCTATTTTTCCCAATGATTCTCTACCAGGGTGCTAAAAATACAAAACTAGAGTCAGCTGACACATCAAAGTAACTTAATATGGTGCTTAGCATCCACATTGTCAAGCTTAAGCTATTTCGTGACGACAATTTACCTTATAATCCAGGTTCGGGACGATATTTTACTACTTAATATCATTTACTTATTCATATAAATCTTTGTTAACTCCCCCTATTTCTCTTAACATAATGACCGTTTTACCTTTATGGTATCTGTCACTTACGCTGTATTGGAAAATATTCCGATGTGTCCGCTAAGATGGTATCTGCAACCAGCGTTTCCTAAGCTCACATTAGACAGAAAAGTAAGTTATTTTTTCGTACTTGGACTTTTCGACTATTATGCTACAATTAGTTCATCTGATGGACTCCAAAAATTCCGAAAATGCTTTTAGGGGTCTCATAAACTGCCTTAGAAATCCTAAAGTAATTGACCACTTGGAAAAATGGTGGGATCCTTTTACAGCTCGAGTAGATATCTCACTGCTGATGCAATTCTCCATCTATATAAAAGCCAGGTACGTCCAATGATAGAGTATTGTTGCACATCTGCACAGGAGCTGCTAGAAAAATCTTATCCTGCCTTGACAGAATTCAAAATAGACTTCGTAGCCTAGTGGGGGATACCCTTTTCTCTTTCCTGCAACCTCTTTCCCACAGTAGAGATGATGCGAGCCTGTGGCGTCTTTATCGTTATTATCATGGCAAGTGTTCGTCTGAGCTCCAATCTATGGCGCCCCTTCGCCAAACGTTCACGAATAACACACGTCTTGCTGAAACCAATATCAATAATTGCCTCCACACTTTATATGTACTTTAACCTAAACACATGATTCCATGAACAAAGCTTTTTCTTGGAACTGCACGCCTGTGGAACTCTATACTGTTAGCTTGCTTTCCAGCTGACTACAATCTGGTCGTCTTCAAGTCCAAAGTAAACAAATTCTTGATGAACCGTCCTTTTAAGTAATCCAATTTACCCAATTTCTACTATTCAATCTATCCTATATCTGTTTTGTCTTCAAAATTTTCATGAGGCGAAATCCGAGAAGAAAAAAAATACTGTATAATGTGTATTATTTTGGGGTGATGGAGGAATCTTTTGAGATGAGGCTTCATAATTTGTGTAAAAATATAAGGTGAGACAAAAACTATGGGAGTCAGTAATTATTAGGGATACAGTTACAAGACCCCGCATTCCTATCCCGTCGCGATTAACCACATGAAGAAGGCCAGAGGATGAGTTGGCCAAAACGTGGTTAAACAACAATTATGATAAAACACTACACACATTACCATATATGTAATGTTTAATATTATACATGCATTAACAACAAATAAGACATTTTTCCCAGTCCATATTGCAAAATACACCCATATTGTAAAATACATCCATATTGTAAAATACATCCAAAAGTGTAATCTAGAACCGGGGGAAACATTTTCACATTCATAGAAATCTATTATATTTGAGGATAAGAAATTTCAATAAAGATAAAAAACAAAGATTTTGCATTCACCAACAGTTTGCTTATTTCAACAGAACACAAAAAGGTCGTACGTATCTAAACAGCAAAAAAGATAAATCGAAATAATATAATTTCCCTATGCTAACAACACAAACATTATGTTTACTTATAAAACATATTTGACAATATCTCTGTTCTTTGATTGTCATTCCATATTTTACACATCGAAATCGTCATTTATTTTTTTCTTTATAAATCTCCTTTGTTCATTTTACGGCCCATGTTTTCACGTCGAGTCTGCGTGTGTACGTTTTTCCGTTTTTTTCTTACAGTTTTATTTTAATTGTATGTGATTTAACCCGGCTTTTTTTATTTTCTCTTGCTTCTATTGTCGCCGTTTCCTCCTCTTTTTCTTTTAATAATGTACAAATTAACAGTATTACTTCTAGCTGACAATGTGTGTGTACGTGTCAAAGTAAATGTTGTATATATAAGATGTACCAACCAAAATCCAAATACATATAATGTGCATTGGGAAGGTGCTTGAGTCAGTATATGGGCATACACATATTTAAATGCACATGTTTCACAACCGTGACAGATAACATTTATAAAAAATTCTTTAAACGTCATCAAATAAACGTTTTTGTCTGTTTGACCCAGCCAAAAGGGACACACACCTTCTGACTTTTCTTCTTCTTTTCAGGCTGCCATCTTTACGTATATTTTGTAATTAAAATCATTTTTCTTCCGAAAGGAATAGCTATAACGCCAAGTTATATTTTCATATAGCTTTGTTCCATGTCTATGACTTTCCCCAGCGTTACACGCATTTCTCTATATGTTCTTCATCATCTCTAGATCGTTCCTCTTCTTCCTTCGTCTTCAGGGACAAAACCTCCTTCTCTGGCCAACCAATATTGACTGATGCAACACGGTTCACTCAACTAACTGATTGTTTCAGACTGCCCAGGTGACTATATGATGAATCATTTCTTTGTTTTATATCCTACTTCCAAGCCAGGCATTTTATAAACCATTAGCTGCATCGCGTACTAAACTAAATTCCAGTGTTTTGTTTTCCGAAGTAAAATACCCATTTAGAATTATTATATAAACATTTTGAATCATATTGTTTTTGACAATTCATCTTTTAATACTTATTCTGCTATCGAAGTAATATATTTCAATAACAATATATTGCAGCATAACTTACATATGTATTTTGTTGGTTTCCTTTATCTACCAGGTAATCTGGCGTTGTTCAGGAGTTAAAATATCTAACATTTTCTTTACTAATTGCGTCTCTTGCTTCACTTTAAACAATTCTCACATATTAAATTTTCTAGAATACTCAAGATTGTCAATATTTTAGCAGAAAGTATATATATATATGTCAGGTCATGTCATATGCTACTGGTACCATGTAATCCAGTACTACCTGCCTCATGGTCGGGTCATCGGCGACTAAACGAGTTCGCCCACCAGGCTTGTTTGGTGAGGAGGGCGGCTAGTCTCCCTGAAGGATTGATAACAAGATCTTCCAAAGGGCGAATGAACCCTTTTTCGGCGTCAACAGCCAACTAGCATCGTGTGTGTTTGTATATATATATGTGTGCTTGGGTGGAGATGGCTCCCGTGACCCGCGGTGAAGGCAACCTTTTTAAGAGAAGCAAATCTCTGATTTAAAAAAAAACGTAAAGCGGGAGAACAGTACTCGCATTAAGCTGATCTGCAGTTTAACTTGTTGCTGGCTATCTTGCTCTTACTTGTTGCTGGATCTCAACATTTTGAACCGAGCGAGAGACTTAGCTGTCGTACAAAGCTAAGACTCTGTAACATCATATGTATACAGCTACTCCCTCAGGCATTTGTCTAATAAAATGGTCCTGTGGCGATGGAAGTGATTTTTGGACTCATGGACTTAAAGTGTCTGAGAGAGTGGCACTCGTCTGACAAGACGCTGCAACCATCATGCATATGTATATGCATATATATGTATGTATGTATGCATATATATATATATATATATATATATATATATATATAGTAGCAAAAAGGTTTAACGAATTCAGATGAATCTTTAAAAAGGGGCCTATTAGGATATATAAACTTCAACATTTAAATGTGGAGCATAACATAATTATTCCAAACAAAGTAAGACAAATATAAATATAGATAATTTTTTATTAACGAATGCTTTTAATCATTACTATATGATACGTATATAAACATTAGGGTGTTTTCAATTCTAATTAGTTTATATTTGTACATAGATATAGGAGCAGGGACGGAGAACGGTTCTGAAAATGCTAACTTACTCTAATTTTTTGTGAGATGTATCTATAATGTAATAATTGGTAATATAATAAGTTATTTCATTATGATTAAATTATAAGTATTTCTAATACGAAATATTATAGATATATCAACATAATATAAAGAAAATCACAAGGGAAAGAAATTAAAATCCAAAAATCAAAATTAAAGAAGTTTACCTGCTAACACAGGCACTAAAAATAGTTTATTCAAACTACAAAATATAATTTCTATTTCACAAGTCCATGAAAAATACAC
Organism: Euprymna scolopes; assembly: GCF_053919585.1. Classification (NCBI taxonomy): domain Eukaryota; kingdom Metazoa; phylum Mollusca; class Cephalopoda; order Sepiida; family Sepiolidae; genus Euprymna; species Euprymna scolopes. The sequence goes on from NC_136501.1 coordinate 35,927,596, forward strand.
ACGTTCTCTATCCACAAACGAACACACACACAGACACGCTTATGAGACGAAGTAGCTATGCACTCTGCACAAGTAAGAAAAATTATTACAAATAGAAAATATAAAGCGAACAAGTCTGACACAACTAAATGACTCTGAACTGGCTCCAGCGAAATCATAAGAGGGATCAAACATATTGAAGTTTGAGAGTATTTAGGGACACATAGCATATTTTTGCTCAAAATGGCTTTGCGAAATCTCTATATTTCCAATTTTCTGAATAGGCCGTTAAAAAATACATAACGATCGTCTTAAAAGCGTGAAAACTATTTCAACACATTATTTCAGTAATTTTAAAAATTAGAATATCAAATAATTAAACAAGTATAAACAACTTAACAACAGTTGGTGATCCCACTCATATATATATATATATATATATATATATATATATATATATATATATATATATATATATATATACTACAAACGCTCGTCATGTTCGATGCATGGAGCAACAAATCATCCATATCTGATCTGGTTTACAAGGTTTATTCCGCATGTGAGTATGAGTTGAGCAGGCGCAGTTCCTATTTGCGTTCTTGGTAGATTAGCTTAATTTGATAATCTTTTGTTTACAAAAGTATTGATGCATTCAAAATATCTTTTACTCCATAACTTTTTCATCTTCGATAGTGTTGGTCGCTGTACAAACAAGTTTAAGATTATCTTTTTGTATATTCGTGTGTGTAAACATATATATATATATATATATATATATACAATTAAATATATATATATATACATATACAATTAAATGTGTATTGGTTTACATATATATATATATATATATATATATATACAATTAAATATATATATATACATATACAATTAAATGTGTATTGGTTTACATATACATATATATATATATATATATATATATATATATATAACTACTTAATTTACTCACATAAATTACATACGAAAGTATAGATTTATGTCTAAGCTTTAAGTATTTACTTCAAAAGTGCTCAATACGTAGGTAGAGCTAGTTATAAGTTATAAAATGTATATGGCGATTAATCGCCATATACATTTTAGCTTAATCGCCATATACATTTTATAACTTTCTATATATACATATATATATATATATATATATATATATTCACTAATTGATATACTCATATATTTTCTTAGAAATACAGTCATTGTTGCAGTTTTCTATGCCTCGAGTACGGGGTATCTATCTATGTAACATTTCAGGAGATTTTTTGTTGATGAGAAAACTAATTCACCATTTATTTTAACGTGGTATGATTTTTATTATAAAATTATAAATACATTCTCAAAATTTGAGCAAATTGATCGTTTGTATATGCAATACTTGAGACTTATCGCCGTAAAGTCACACCGTGTTCATAGATACAATAGTGTAATCTCTATTTTTATCGATTTTACATCGATTAATATGCAGCTCATGAAAGTAAACATTTCCAGTATGTGGCTATCCTTCTTTTAAGGAAGGGTCAGTGTAAGATCCGACTTCTTTACGGGTTAATTACAATAGGGTCATTTTGACAAGTTTTTTTTTTTAATGAAAAAGTGATATACCCCTAAGGTGTTAGCTTTTCGGACCTTACCTACAAAGCTAATGTTGCATATTGCAGCTGCTGGAAGGAAATAAATATCTGTCTCAATCGACGGACATTGATTCTGCTCACATGTATATAAAGTTTTTTTTTTTTCACATTTTAAAAGAAGGCTTGAATCATGGACCATTAATACAGGTCTTATTAGATTCAATACCTTAGCTAGGAATCAGAACAAGATCGCATTTCGAATTGTTAAAAAGACGTATCCCGGATCACTGTATCCTGCGGTTCTACGGTAATTCCGCGCATAGGGCTACTGCGGCTTTCGCTTATATGGCAGTGCCTAAAGATCTAATTTTTAAAAAAATTCTACGCTTAAAATTAGGCTGTATTTCTGCAATAACGCGTCAAATGTTATCTTCAAAGTGGTCTATTGTGTCTAGTTTATCAGCAGACATACTATTTTATATATGTCCAACAGAATAAATCTTATGAGGGTTAAATGCACGAAAGAAGCTAATAGTTGACATTCCATTTCATGAAATTATTCATACATCTAATTAAACTTTATCGTGACTTAAGACTTGATCAAATATGCTTATTAAGGAATAAAAACCAAACCAATTGCTATTTACGTGTAAATAATTATATACATTTGTTTACGTGTATATTCTATTTGTATATACATTTTCTTTTAGAATATACAATTTTTACATCGCTCTAAAGTAAACGAGAATTCACTTACTTGATCTTTCAAAGAAAAATAATATCATACTATTATGAACCTTACGTAAAACTGTTAATTCAGCTAGTACTTTCTAAATATTTGCACGTATATCATTGGTCAACTATTTTCGTGCTTAAATGTTTACATTGTAATGCCCATCGTTTGTTATCCCACTTTTCTAATTCAATGTCTAAACCAGTATACTTTCTTTTATTTTGTAGGTAAGTCGTGCCAATTCTTTGATAACTGAAGAAAAAACGGTAAAATATTCATTATTTTCCCCCTCTGAAGACATACACGTATATAGAAGAACACACCCACACATTCTCACGCACTTATATAGTAATCCGAGCAAAAATTTGAAATATAAGAAAAGATTTTTTTAAAGTTTTAAAAAATCGAAAGTGCAGAAATATAAATATAGGAGTATATATATATATAAAAAAAAAGAAATACGAAATAAAGGTGAATATTTTCTTATTCCATGGAGTTTCAAGGAAAGGATCTCCTCTACAAAAGGAAAAGTTAGCAAAAGGTAGGTATAAATTAATATCTATTTTTGCTGGTTACCTCAGTTTTTTAAAACAGTCGATAAATAAAAATTGAAAGAAAGGGGATACTCAAAGTCATGGATATTTAGTAAGACAATCTTCAATGGCCATTTTTTTTTCCATTTTAACATTGGCATTTCCAAGTGTCCGTCTTCAAATATAATTTTCTACTTTTTAATTCTTTTCCGTTTGAAGTCTATATTTTTCAATCTCCACACCGGATTTGTTGATTCCATGGATTGGATTTTACCCACAAGTTTCTTTACAGGATTTTTCCACGCGGAGTTCTCATTTCTTTTCTAACTCCGGATAATTTTTAGGAAGGTTCCAAATGATATCTTCCGAAACTCTTTTTGGACTTACTAATAGCCCCATCTATTACGAAATGTTTGCTAATTCTTGATATGTACAACATACATATTGTATTTTGTTAGGAATCGCTCTTCATTTTATTTATAAACTTATTTATTTCAGTTTTATTTCTTGATTGTTTTCCTAATTTGAGTTGACCAGCAAAAAATTATACTTGTCAATACCTAGTGTTTGCTTACTTTTTTCCTCGGGAGAAAGGAGCCTTTCTTTGAAATTCCTTTGAAATAAAATATCGTTTACCTGTATTTCGCATTCCTTGATAAAAAAAAATATTGTAAATCTATGTCTAAAATATCTTTACTTTTTCTACTTATATATATATATATATATATTATTACATTTCTCATTTTTATACTTATATATAGTGTTTGAGATATATATATATATATATATATATAGAGAGAGAGAGAGAGAGAGAAACCAGGCCACACGCCCATCTTCATTTCTGGATGGATAAATTGAAAAAAATACAGTATTGGAAAATAATTTTGTTGCAATAAAAAGTATGACTATTTTTTTCAGAACGAAAAAATTTCATTCAAATTCAAAAGGAAAATTATAACGTTGTAAAAAAAAGAGTAAGATGTATTTAATGTCGTATGGCCTTTAATATATTTAAAAAGATACTATGTAATTTGTTTGCGGAAAAAAAACATGGCCGTTATAATTTATAATTAATTGAGTGCATATATGTATTAATTAGTTTAGGTGGTCTTCTCTATGATTTGAGAGAGTTAAAATGTGTTTAAAATTAAGTTAAGTTCTATTAATAAGAGTTTACTCATTAATGGCAATAAATTATGGAAGCCGAAAAACTGACTTTTCAGTTCGTTTCTTTTTTATCTCCATCTCGTCGGAATACTATTTCCATTATTCTCATTATATCCTCTATTCATTTTTTCACTCTTTCATCCCATAATAACGAACATTTCTGTAAAAGCTTGAGGAAGCTACAGACGACCAAAAAAACGGCCGGATAACTGAAACAATAATGTAACTTAACAGAAAGATACGGTAATAAAAAATAAAACGCGTATTTGCTCTACAACAGTATTGAGCACATTCTTCAGTTTTTATTAATTACCATTTCCACTATATATATATATATATATATATATATATATATTTATATCATTCGTATTAGATACGTTCGAGAACAAAACAGCGCATTATTATAAAAACAGTTTGTTCTTTTTATTTATATTGAAATTAATAAATATATCTTGAAGATACATTCATCATCAGTATGCTTTTCTTTCTTGTTTTGTCATGTTGTTGTTGTTGAAGCATAGAATCAGTAGAAGTCCGTTTGTGTTTTTACGTTAGTCTTTTCAAATGTCGGAACGGTACGTTGGTCATGTGTATGCCTTTCTTAAGACATACTGATAATGAAGTGTATCTTCGAAATATATTTCTAAATTTCAATATAACTTTCAAACAAAATAAATGTCTGTTTATTTTGTAATAAGTCGTTGTTTTGGCTTTAAACGTATCTAATATGTATTTATTTCATACAAACTCAACCGGCGCTTCCATCAAGGAACACAAACCCTAACGTGTGTATATATGCATATGTATATATCTATAATATAAAGCTAAACGTCTGTGTGTGTGTTTGGTCACGGATATGGTTGACTATTATAGCAAACTGATTACATATAATGATAGAAGATGTATCGAGACACATAAATGAGTATGTTTGATCTGGCATAATGATGATTCATTAAAAAGGTAAGTGCCTGGTTCAAAAAGTATGGAAATAAAAAAATAAAAATAAAACGTTTACAATTGTTTTTGATATAGATGTACATAATTATACTTTGATAACTATGTTTTAACTTTAATACGGATGGTATAATAAAATTGTGGGGTCTCCGTTCGAGCCTAGCCTCCATAAAATGGAACTAGGCACACACTTTAATAAAGACTTTTCACATCTATCTGCGTAAGTATACTTTATATATGTTCCAGTTTGAAGAAATATGGTACAATAAAATTATGAGGCGTTCGTTCGTGCCTGACCTCCATAGAATGGAAATATGTCACAAAGTTTAACAAGGTCTTTTAATATAGATCCACAGAATATTGTAATAAGTGTTTCAGTGTGAACAGGTATGATGTAATAAATTATGGGGTTCATCTATTTTATTTTTAGTTTCATCATATTTTGCTTTGGTTTTGATACCCCGAATTCGAAGCTATCCCTTTACAACACTTCCTTTTCATAACCTATCATACTTTCATAAATCAGAGTAAATTTTCTGTAGACTGTTTTGAACCCAGTCAAC
>NC_136501.1:35940607-35945607 GCF_053919585.1 Euprymna scolopes
CAATCAAACTTCATATTGGGCTCTAGTTGATTTAATCTTACTTGAAAAGCTATAATCTGTCAATCACCCATAATAATAGGATACATTTTGATAAGTTAAACATATTTATTGCAATATATTTAACTATATACAGGGAGTCCCAAAAGAAGCTGATGGTTAAAAAAAAATTATAACTTTCTTAATTTTTTATATTTTTCTTTTATTTTTTCAGATACTCTAGAGTAATACTTCCAAGGTCATCATGTTTCATTACACTACCGAGGAGCGGATATTTATTGTTGAGTCGTATTTTCGGTCGAATGAGTCAATATCAGAAACTCAAATAGAATTTCGACGAAACTTCAACACAATAAATTCTTCTACTCCCAATGCAATAAAAGCTATGGTGGCTCGATTTCATGAGCAAGGGTTGGAATGTGACCTCCCAATATCTGGTAGACCCCGTACAGCAAGAATTGTTGATAATCGTTAAAGGTTAGCAGAGAGTATGGGCGAGGATTCATCCACATCAGTAAGAAGTAGATCAAGTCAAATTGGGGTCTCTCGATCAATGTGATTCTAGCAGGACGGTGGAACGGCGCATAGGGCACGAGAAACATTAAATCTGCTCCAGGACATATTCGGCAACCGATAATTTCTCGTCACTGTGAAATAAATTGGCCACTCAGCTCGCCAGATATCACATATTTACAACTGCACGCCTGTGGAACTCTGTTCCGTCTGCCTGCTTCCCTCCGGACTACAACTTGGATGTCTTCAAGTCTAATGTTAACAAATTCCTAATGAACCGCCCCCCTAATTAAACACTTCATAAAATCTCCTCACTAACGTAATGTACTTGCAATAACCCTTATCCCTGAGTGGCTTCCCGGCCTTGATAAGTGGTGATCACTGTGTAAAAAAAAAAAAAATATACAAATTTCTACCTTTGGGGTTACCCCAATGAGCGAGTATACGCAAAGAAACCAGCCAAAATAAATGACCTTAAAAACAATATAGATGAGAAAGTTAGGGCACTAAGCCCTGAAACATTAAGTGATGCGCTAGACAATGCTCTGCAGAGAGCACAAGAGTGTGAAAATGAAAATGGTGGACATTTGGGTTACATAATTTTCATAACTAAAATGAGACCTTGTGAAAAACATATCCTAGATTAAGTTGCGCAAATGAAATTAAAATAAGTAGACTATGATATCTGCTTATATCTCAAAAATCACGGAGAGGCTCATCTTTTTTTTTTTTTTTACATAGGCATCACCACATTATCAAAGCCAAGAGGCCACTCAAAGATAAGGGTTAAAGAGTGTACAGTAGAAATTGGACAATATAGTAATCATTAGTAATGAAAATTTGGTAAATTTGATAACTTATATGGAACGGCTCATCAAGAACTTATTTACGTTAGACTTGAACACAACCATATTGTAGTCAGCCGGAAAGCAGGAAAACGGAAGACAATTCCACAGGCGTGCAGTTCTAAGAAAAAAGCTTTGTTCATGGAATCTACGTTTAGGTTTAGGCACAGATAAAGAGTGGGGGGAATTATTGATAGTGTTTACAGCTAGACGAGTGTTTCTTGTGAAAGTTTGGCGAGGGGGGACCATGGATTGAAGCTCAGTCGAACACTTTCCATGAAAATAACGATACATCAGAGACAAACTAGCAACATCTCTTCTGTGAGATAGAGGTTGCAGCGAAGAGAAAAGGACATCTCCTACGAGGCTACGAAGTCTATTTTGAACTCTATCAAGGCAGGACAAGTCCTTTCTAGCAGTTCCTGCCCAGATGTGGCAACAGTATTCCATCCTTGGACGTACCTGGCTCTTATATAGATAGAGAATAGCATCAGCAGTGAGATATTTACCGGATCGATAGAAAGATCCCACCATTTTTCCAGCGGCCTTGGCAACAGATTTGATGTACGTGTTTCATTTAAGATCAGGAGTAATGGTCAAGCCCAGAAGCTTGTCAAAACTTGAGGCCTTCTGAAGACGAGAGCCATTCATTTCAATTGATGCCAGATGTGGATTAGAATGTTGATGATGTAAAGAGAGAAGCTCGTTTACTGTCTTAGATGTGCTACCATAAATGGTAATGTCGTCAGCATAAATGTCTATAAATGATGTAAGGATGTGATTTGGAAGATCATTAATGTAGATCAGGAAAAGAGTCGGGCCCAGGATGGACCCCTGAGGGATACCGGCATTAATACTGTGAGCTTCTGATTTTTGCCCCTCAACTACTACTCTTATGAATCTATCAGAAAGAAATGATTTAATAATTGAGAAGACTTTTCCAGCTATACCATAGCTAGCGATCTTATGAAGTAAACATTTATGCCATACCCTATCAAAGGCCTTAGATATGTCAAGAGCAATTGCCCTAGAAAGATTGCCACCGTCGAGAGATTTGCTAATCCTATGCGATATAACTGTAAGCACATCTGCTGTAGTTCTAGCAGAACGGAAACCATATTGAGTGTCACTAAGAAGGTTATTTTTGTTGAGATGGTTGATTACTTCTGTATTTAACACAGATTCTAGCAACTTACTCATGACGCACAGGAGACTTATTGGCCTGTACTGAGAGGGGGATGAGCGATCACCTGAATTCTTAAATACAGGGAGATGGGAAACTATTCTCCTTAAGACAACGTTTAAACAGTTTTGTAAGTATGGGCGCTAGTTCAGGTTGAAGTTTTTTGAGTACTATAATTGGAATACCGTCAGGGCCAGTTGCTTTACTGGAATCAAGGTTTTTGATTAGCTTGGCAACATCACGTACAGATAAACGTATATCACATAGCGTGTTTTCTGATACAGGAGGAAATATTGGGGGTTGGCGGCCTTGGTCGCAAAGGGTAGAATTAGCTGCAAAGTTCTTGACAAAGAGTTTGGCTTTGTCTGATGCTGACGAGATTACCTCAGGTCCATTGATAATAGTTGGGATGGAGTACACGCTTCTGTTCAGGATTCTGTTTGCTATTTGCCAAAACTGGTGGGAACCAAGCCGCTGCTCAGCTACTTTGGACTTAACAGATTGAGCATACAACTCTCTTGCGTTCTTTATTACTTTCTTACAATGGTTTACATATGAAAATTGGTAAGCATAACTTTAATATTGAGGAAGAAAATCAAATTTAAAAGCAGTCAGCTTCTTTTGGGACACGCTATACTTTTATTAGAAAAGTAGTTGCCTGGTCGTAACATACGCTTAAATATATTTTTATTCATGTAGGTTTCGTATTCATTATTACAGACCAAATTTTCTACTGAAAATTATATATATATATATATATATATATATATATATATATATGTATACTTTTCTACTGAAAATTATATATATATATATATATATATATATATATATATATATATATATATAGGTTTGTGTGGGGGTGTTTATTTTTTAAATATTGTTCATTTTGTTATGAAAAGGTCCCAGGATGGCCTACCTGTAACGAAGTGGGGATGGAATTTTTTCCCATAAACGAACAAACCATGTTTATCATATACACAATTAACTTGTTCTTGGATACATCGGCTAAAAATCACATCTGACGAGTTGATGAGAAAATTTTTTTTATAGAAATCATAAAATTGTCATCCAATTAAAATTCCATTCAGTTGTAATGATTAGATCCAAATGAAAAAACAACAGTTATATAAAAGAAAAAATGTAAGTCTTTGAATTTCAAAAAGTGTTGTACTATATATATATATATATATATATATATATATATATATATATATATATATATATATATATATAGAATCGAAACAGTTAGCGGTCCAGCCGCGTTCCCTACCATTTGAGCTACCGACAAACAGATAAAAATAGTTTAAAATGGAACCACTGAAAGTTAAGAATAAATTTGCGCATGCGAAAATATAATATAAATAGCTTGGCAAGTTGACATGCACATTTTGCATTTCAACTAGCCGACATATTCCTGAACGCACGATTTATCCATCTCAACGAATATTTTACTCGGTATTAAACGTCTTTGGTGTATGATTACTATTTTCTGTTAATTTCAGTGTTGTGTGACTAGTAGTTTAAGAGTTTATCGGTTAAATATTTTCACACAGACACATGCATACATACATCTATTGTTTTATTTATATAAATGAGACCCAGACATATCGGATTTTATTGAATTCCTATGTAAAATATAGAATCTACAAATATATTTTTGGAAGAATATGCCTATTTAAATCTTAATCATAAGTCCTTAAATAAGTACATAGTGAGACTGAAGGCAAACTTGTATTCCCAGGTGGGAATTTTTCAGAAAAATAATATACTCCAGATCTACGTTGAACTGATATATGTGTAATTATATGAAAACTATTTCCAAGGGCTATTTTTGTAGTTTAGCCAGACGGCCCTCTTAATATTTCGAATTCCCCGTTTGCAGTGCTGGGTTGTTTCTGCTAATTAAAAACGGCATCTGCAATCAGCTAAGAATTTCACATTTTTGAAATCATTTACACGTCTGAAGAAACGCCCACTACCAGTAAGTAATATCTGTGGAATGCAAATCTTTCAATTATTTGAAAAAAAATTGAGGAAGTTAAATGAAAGAACTGGCCCCTTGAGAGAACTGAACTTTTCGAGCTTCAAATACGCCAGGTGTTTGACGCAAATAGACACACACACACACACACACACACAGATATATATATATATATATATATATATATATATATATGTATACTAGCAAGCCACTTGGCGTTGGCCGGTCGGAAAAAACGCATAAATATTATATTTTAATTCATACAGAAACTGAGACATGTGCATGCGTGTAATGTTTTTTTTTCTAATCTGTTCAGGTCTTGTTGGTAAATAAAATAATCCAACTTTGAGTGCAACCAAAACCTAAATACCATGAGATAAGTACGATAACCATTAGGCTAGTTTTACGCGCTGTTTAAAAGTGTTTCCAAACCTACTTATTATTAATAAAGGAAATATGTCACGTGAAGAATTCACGC
>NC_136501.1:35948107-35965607 GCF_053919585.1 Euprymna scolopes
TCTTTCTCCCACTCTCTCTTCCTCTCTATCTCTATCTCGCTGGCTATTTTCATTTACATTTCATTTTATGCCAAAGAAAATATATTTCATGGCGAACAATATCCACATCAGTGTTTATTTCCTCTGACTCTTTCTCTCTGCATATATCCTTTCTACTTTCACTCTCTCTCTTTCTCGTTCGATCCGTCGCTTACGCGCTCTATCTCTCTCACAGAAACCTATGCGAGCAAGATAAGTAACTTGATCGAAATCTAGTTAATCGAAGGAAAATATTTAAGTAATTTAAATCGCCTACATTAAAAATAAATGTAAAAAAATAAAACTCCTATCCTTACATCATCAACGCTCTGATCCCCAGCTGGCATCAATTGTGATGGATGGCTCTCGTCTGGGTGAGGCCCCGTGTTTTGACAAGCTTCTGGGTTTGACCTTTACTCCTGATCTGAAATGGAACACGTACATCAAGTCTGTTGCCAAGGTCGCTGGAAAGATGGTGGGATCCTTCTACCGCTCCAGAAGATATCTCACTACTGATGCAATTCTCTATCTATATAAAAGCCAAGTACGGCCAAGGATGGAATACTGTTGCCATATCTGGGCAGGAGCTGCCAAAAACAGCCTATCATGCCTTGACAGAGTACAAAATAGACTTCGTGGTTTTAGTGAGGGATGCCCTTTTCTCTACCCTGCAACCCCTCTCCCACAGAAGAGACGTTGCGAGCCTATCCTTGTTTTATCGTTATTTTCATGGCAGGTGCTCGTCTGAACTCCAATCCCTGGTCCCCCTCGCCAAACTTTCACGAAAATCACCCGTCTAGCTGAATCCACTGTGAAAAATTTCCCCCACTCTATATCTGTGCCTAAATCAAAACGCGGATTTCATGAGCAAAGCTTCTTTCTTAGAACTGCACGCCTGTGGAACTCTGTTCCGTCTGCCTGCTTCCCTCCGGACTACAACTTGGATGTCTTCAAGTCTAATGTTAACAAATTCCTAATGAACCGCCCCCCTAATTAAACACTTCATAAAATCTCCTCACTAACGTGATGTACTTGCAATAACCCTTATCCCTGAGTGGCTTCCGGGCCTTGATAAGTGATGATCACTGTGTAAAAAAAAAAAAAAAAAAATGTATAAAAAACGACCCGTAAAAGAAATCGAAAAGTAGACAATGGTATCCGTATACATTTTCTTTTTTTTTCAGAGTTTTTTTTTTAATTTACTTTGGATAGTTGCGTGTTATAAAGGTGTGCATAGGAAAGTGTAAACTTATCAGTATTTTCTGTTTCTTTTTATGAACAATTATGTTTGGATTTGATTATTCTTTAAACGATTGCCTCTAGTATAGAATGCCGCCATATTTGAAAAATGCTTTATGTATTAAGACGTAGATTCCGGAATAATCAGATTGTCAACTCTCATCCAATGAGAATAGGCGGAATTAAAGAAGGGAGAATTTTTTTTTTTTAAGTGGGAAATAAAAAGATAGTGTCATGTCTATGAGTTTATGATTCAGTAACGACAGGCTCAAAAACAATAATTCTTCCTGTCATTGACTGGGACGGAATGAGGACTTATTATTTAGGAGAAAAATAGAAACTAATTCCTCTAAAGATGCTGCGACTGTGATGGTGTATCTCTTAGGATTAAATGTAGAATTTTATCATAACGACTAAATGTGTCTAAAATGTTGTTCTAAAGTTACATTAGATAGTGGCTAATAGTTTAAACATAATAAATTTGTATCTGGACTCTGTTCTTGCAAACCTACGGTACCTTGGTCGAGATGGGAATTTCAGAAATTAAAATAATTTATATTGTTTGTATTGGATCCAAATACATAATAATTTAGAAAGTTAAAAAATTCGAAACCAAAATGTTTAGCTTAGGATTTACATTTTCCTTTGACGTTAATGCCTGAGCTATGAAGGCATGTTTGCTTCAAGGCTAGATTTTAAAACATGAACCAATAGTTATTAAATTACGCGTGCATATTCGTCATGCCATTCTTCGACCTTCATCTGGCAAATTTCATTTTTGTTTTTGTTTTTTTTCACAGATTTGCACCGATTTTCCCCGGCTAAAACACACATGTAATGCTTTGCATAGGATCGAGTAAGCTATATATAAAGTTTCATGTCTGTATATAAAAAACTGACAAAGGAGTTTGGTAGCCAACGTAGGAATATCTATATAACTAATTCAATTAATAATGGAGAGTTGGCAGGTGTTTGCAAGTGAATGGATATTATAACTATTTTAATGCATAATTGAGAGATGGGTAGGGTAATATATGTTTTCTTATCATGAAACCATCCGTCTATGAATGACTTATAATAAGCATAAAGTTTTTAATGTTCGAGGTAGGCTAAATGTGTTTGATGCATTGCCCATCAATGTAATTTGTTATCGTGTTGTGTATTAGATTAGAATTTCTGTGTTACTCGAGGGTTTTAAAACAATAAAACAGTATCGTCTGTATTATTGTTTAAAATGGCCGTGTTTGTCGGTAGAACATTAAACTACTGTCCATCTTGGTCTACGGATTTTAAACTTAATAATAGGGTACTTAAACCTGTTGGATAAAATCGATTTGTTTTTGTTTTTTTTATTATTATTCATCAAATCAGTTTCAAAGTTTAATAGTGAGAAATCGGAGCTCGGTATCGGTTTTTAGACGCATACGCACATGCGTTAATTTTTCGAGTTTATTATTAATTTTCCTTGGCTACTAGGGTAACGAATTCCGAGGCACGGCTAAATATTATGGTTTGATTATAATTGATTGCATACTAGTATTTTTATATATTTTGAAATATCATATATTTGGTACACTATCATAATTAATAGACAATTGGTTTCATAATAAATAAAAATGTGCGTGAATAAAAATTTGTATTTAAGTGTACTTTACTGCCAAGAATCTAGTCTATATAATTATAAAACTGTGGACAATGCTTGTTTTCTTGCCTGCTAATATCTTTTCTTCCATGATCGGGATGTTCCATTTTTAAAATGGTAGGATAACAGGTTAATATCTGTGTGTGTGTGTGAGCACGCGCGCACACACACATATACATATATATATATATATATATTTGTCATCGACATTGCTTTAATTTGCTTGATTGCTTTAATTTTGTCTACTACGGTCGGGCAATTTCATCGTTTAAAATAGGGATTACAGATTAGTTTATATATATATATATATATATATATATATATATATATATATATATATATATATATATATACATATACACACACATATATATATATATATATATATATATATATATATGCGTATGGTTGTGGCTCAGAGACTAAGGATTAATGATGGAGGTTGTATGCTTTGCATTTATTCTTGATGTTACACAAGTCATATATATAGTTTTGATTACATTTCCTTATATTAGGTTCAATATAATAAAAGATATATAATTGTCTCTATAATAATAATAAATCCGTAATCTGCATAAATTATGCTATCATAGTTAAGCACAGCTTACGACCGAGCCGCCAACTAGTATATTATAAAATTGGCCTTGTCTATCTGCTGAGCGGTTCTCAAACTATTCTGTCAGTTTTAGGTCTACACCTTTACAATTATAGTTTAAAATAACGTCTCCCCACTCTTAAAAAAACTTTAGAATGAACCAATGTAAAATATAGGGTTAAATGACTTTTAGGAGCATGTAACCCATAATAATATCGAAGATAATAATTACGTTGGTTTACCGATACTATACCGGCCGTATCTTCATGCAGTGTGCTAGTTCTAGCACAATTTTTTAATATGAATAAAAATATGATTATAATTCATAAGATATAATGGAAATCTTAGTCATACACAATTATTATTCACCTGCATCATTTTTTAAAAATATTAATAAACACCACTCTCTCTACATGAACACTCACCAACTTAGAATTTACAACATTGCTTTTCAAATCAGTAATAATATAAAAGGAGTGACGTAATACAGTTCTAATGCGTGACCAAAGTTCTGATCTTCAGATTTCATCTGGTTGATCGTCCTCCTAACACACCGTCGTCTCAATGTTTGCAATTAAGATTTCTCTACTCTAGCCCTTAATTCTACCTGTTTATTTTCTTTCTGACGCGAAAGCAAAAACATTCGTGATAACAAGGAATTTACATAATTTTAGAGGGGGCATTTTTCAAAAAGCAAAATCCTTAAAATCAACAAAATAAAGAAATTGTAAATAAACTCAAGCTCTGTGCTATTTTTAAAAAAAACTCTTTGAGTACACACACACACTCATATATAATCTTGGTCTGTCTGTTCGAATGAAATGTTGTACGGATATTGTTTATAAGATGTAGCGAATCAAATATGAAATTATCAGTTTGAGGCACAGCTAGATATCAATCGGGGTTCGCTACTAAAATACAACAAAAACCACTCAGTCGGTGTAGTTTCAATTCCTATATGAGATTAGTTTTATAAAGTGCAAGGAACAAAGTATTTTACTATCCGAGTTATGATCGCTTAGTAATTAATTTTTCGCTACACGAGGGAAAGAGCGTTTGAAAAAAAAATGTATGTACATATTTGTTTTCACATAGGATGGCACGGTCCTTAACAAATTCGTCCACGAAATTCTGAAAACCACCGCCGAATCGACATGCCACACCACGAACAAATATCGTTGAATCGACACACACGTTCCACAGCAGAACCGAACAATCTCGCCGAATGAACACGCCACGATACAAAAATCCAATAGCAATAGACACGTTATTTAAAAAGTGTATTTTAAAACCGCAAATCGGTTATCGGCTTGTTTCCATAGCCGTTGGGCGAAACCAAATCTTTTCTTTGGGGTAAGACGGGTGTAGTTCATTAGTGGACTTGATTTGTAATCGAAAGGTCTCGGGTTCGGTTTTCACCACAGGTAGGCCCGACTCAGACGCTTGTGCGCTTTCGCGCATGCTCGGCACAGATTAATAGGAATTAGTCAAAACCATATCACATTTACTCATGAAGTTTTCTCAGAAAATACTTGAACGTTCTTTGTGTGAATTTTTCTTCTAATAGGGTGCACCAGACTTAGTTTCATGGAAGCAGTTCCAGTCACAGCTACTGATTTATTGAGATTAATACGTATTATCATTTAATACAAGATGAACACATATTTAACCCTATTTAAACATCAACTTTCCTGACTTTTTTATACAGGATTTAAAATTGTTGTAGACTCTCGAAAATAAAGTATCTGATTGCGATACATCTTATGATCGACCAATTTTTATTGCTTCAAGTTCAAATAAACGGCCACAGAAAGGACTGGAATTCACTCCACCAAAGACTGATTGTCACAGCTGGTGAAATTAAAAAATGCTATCCGGACATGAGGATATTTAGAAGAACGATATGCAAAAAAATTCTGTTTTAAATGTAGAGAAATGCCAAAGACAACTATGGAATGCTTCACACTGGACCATCTTGCATGAATCGAGCATCTGAGTTTTAGAAACATGAGAGACTCAAGGAAGGTGAGGAGTCTGTGATGGATGAGAGGTTTATGAGGAGTAAGTAAGTCAGAAAACCATACTTGATTGGCCACATAAAGATTTTCATGTATAAGGACAGATGTGACTCCTTAGAGCCTATAAATGCACAGTTTGATGTCAGTGCGGGAACTGTACACACAATTATTCGCAAGGAATTGAAGATGCAGAAGATTTGCACGAAGTTTTTCCCAAGCTTGCTCATGAAGATCAGGAGAGAGAGACGCTCTCATAACGGTAGGGAGATGATTGAGCCGATCAATTCAGACCTCGAAGTTCTTGAAGTTCAGGTGATCTGCGATGAAAGATGAATCAACTACTATGATCAAGAGACCAAGAGATCGAGTTTCTAGTGAAAACATGCTGGTTCTCCTAAACCCAAGAAGGTCAGACAAAGCAAATACACTCTTACTCTTAGATTTATGACTTTTAAATAATTTTAAATTATAGAGCATATTAGACCATTTTACTACGTGAAATAATGCTTCCACACGCATATTCACAATCATTTAATTAATAATGGATGAAAGTGCTGCGGTAAGTCGATTTTGAAAGCTTATGAAAAGCGTTTACCTTGAAAATATGTTCTGTGGAATTATAGCATTTTTGAGCAGGAGTTTAGTCAAGAGTTTCATTACGGCTATATGATTTTTTTTCGTACATTTTCCTCTGGCTATGAGTGTGCGTAAAACACAATGTAAATCTAATGACATCGATTAGTCGCACCATACTTAACTGAATTTAATTTAATTTATTTTCATTCTGTTATTATAACAAAAGTGTTCTTCTATTTTTCCAAGTGCAAATACACAAATTTAGCAGACATTCATAGTTTTAACACATCCAGGAAAAGAATCCTCTTAATACAGCCATAAATCAATTAAACACGTGCGTGCAATGCAATGTTTGAGAATAGAAACACGTTTAATTTTAAAGTATTACTAATGGCTGCCGAAGCCATATTAGTTGTCGACACTAGCTGGGCTTAATGTTTTCTATATTTGGCGTTCAATTTATAGGTTTGATGTAGAAATGCATGATTGTGGTCAGATATTAACTTGAGGATTGCTAAGACAGCGAAACTATTTCCAGCGCAATGAAAATACGATCCTAATGGATATATTAGCTCAAAAGAAGAAATAATGATAAAAGGTAGATTTCTCTCAAAAACAAAATAGAAAGCAATTACAGGCGAATCAAGGAGGTTTATATTTTTCGGCCAAATTTTAAATTTTCATGTAGAACTTTTGTAGTTATTATTAACAAAAGAAAATAAAGTAAAAATGTTATATATCTATGAGATCAGAATAGAATATCTTATCATTCAATTTGTTTATCTTAATTCATTTAAAATGTTAATCATTTATTTTTAAATATATAATATCTATTTATCATCAAGAATTTCGCTTCACGTTGGAGACATTTTATTGTCAGATGAATTAAAAATAAGATTAAAATAGTAATTGTCTGTATTTTTTAGATGAGTTGTTTTCATTGATTGAGATTGTGGGACTGACCATGTCTGGATGGAGAGGGGGGGATCATCGCCCCCTATGGAGTGAAGTTAAAATAATAAATAGAGAGACCCACTGGAAAGTGAGAAAACTTAAAGAAACAGCTCACATGCTCGGACATAACAACCTACTGAGCAAACCAAGCATAGAGCTGAATGCAATTTGGACACCTCTGATAGAGAAAGAAAACCTTGAATAACAACATAGGTTTAACATTAAAAAAAAACAACTAAGAATTGTCCTAGTGACATATGGCCGAGTTGTCCTAGACGTTGTATCAAAGTTTACAGTTACCCAAAGGTGCTGAGTTCAATCCTGAACGAAGGCAGTGAAAAAGTAACATTGAAAAGCAGAGAATCAGCAACTATGTCCCAAAGCCTAGCTGGAGTCCGAACACGGTACCCCCGTAATAATAATAAAGGGTTGGGTTCGAGACTCCTAACAAACCGTTCACCTGACGAAGGCCGGAGGGCAAAACGGCCGAAACGTTGTGACAATAACAACCAAGATGAGGAAGTCAGTCCGACAATCTCAATCAAGATTAAAATACTTTAATTAATCTATCAGATACATTCTCCTTTGTCAGTAACTAGTTTGCCTAGATGTTAATTTGATTAAACACATGTAATACTTTTTATACAATAAATAATAACGCATTCATTGAAATTAATAATAACAAAGAATTAAAACTAATTTTAAAATCTCATTCTAAAAAATAAACTGGATGTTAAAAAATTCGTTTAAAAAATAAACGTAAGTTTTAAAAAATCATGTTTATAAAAAAAAAAACTAAACTGAATTTTAAATTCATATAAAAACGAATTTGAAAAATCTTAGTTGAACAGCTTAACCGTATGTAAAAACTTCCTATTAAAAGTAAATTGAGTTTTAAAAATCGTATTTACGAAATTAAGGTAAAATCTTTATCAGATGTAGGATTAAACAGATAGAAATAAATAAACATTCACAATATCACCGAGAGAGACAGAGAGAGAGACAGACAGACAGACAAACAGAGAGAGAGGGGGATACAGACAGACAGACAGATAAAAATACAGAGAAGGAGAGAGAGGTTTTTACTATTTTCTGTATAATACAATAACACAAATACAAAACGAAAATCACTTAAATGAAATTGAAGCGGTTATGTTGGAGGTCTATGACAATGCAGTGTATGGAAACAGTTAAGTTTGTAAAAGATAACGACGAGAGAATTGAAGGAATTTTCAATAATTTTTAATTACACATATTCATTTTCGAATAATGTGTGTCGCACAAAACTAGTTGCGTGAATTTCTAAAAAAAAAAAAAAAAAAAAAAAAAAAATAAGCAAACGAGAACAGTTTTTTTTTTCTTCAGAAGAGGAGTGCAAGTGTAAAAAATCGCCGGAAGTTGAACGTTGTATTCAAGCGTCACTCTCGCAGTCGAATCGACTTGCATATTTGTTAGCTCAATTCATTGAGTATGTACTTTAAATTCGGTAATTTTTCGGTGCTTACAAAAACAATTATAGTGCGTTTAATATAATAGAATAGGGATTCAAACGAAATTATATAGTTTTTAAACAAGAATGAACAAATATACAAGAATATGCTCGTCAAGAAACAGAAGTGATCAGTTATAATTATAAGAAAGCAAGAAGAAAAATAAGTCCTTAATCTCCTAAGTAGGAGATACTAATACCAAACAATTCATTATCCAAAAAAATTTACAACAAAATTACAGTGAAAAGCGATAAAAATAGCTAATAATATTTGCAGGGACCCGTATCGTAACGATTTACGCACTTGGCTATAAAACGTATAGTTCGAGGTTCGAGACCTAATGTGGTCAAGCTACTCTGAGCTGTAAAGTAGTGAAGCACGTGTACATAGCGTGCTGTTTTTAGAAAAAAGTAAAAATAAATTATATATAATAAATATATATATATATTTTTTTGTTTTATTCTTTATGTAAATACAGTCATATCTTGCTACGGTGTGCAAACCATTTCAAGCATATTTGATTTTACCAGGCAAGAAATATTAAAATACAAAAAGTAAAAACGGTTCCAGACTTTTTTTCAATTTTGAGAAGAGAAAAAACGGCATGACTGGCAATAAGCCAAAATTAAAGTTCTTATCCTGCATATTGTAGCAAGATATGACTGTATTCACATAAAGAATTTTTAAAAAATGCTCTCTTTGATTGAGCACTATTAACGACCCTTGTTGAAATTTAATTATTCTTCATTTTTTATGTCTTCCAACCTGGAGCACACACACACACACACACACACACACACACACACACACACACACACACACACTTCCTCCTTTTTATGATCGTTTTTTTTTCTAATAAGTCGTCGATAAATAAATATCATTGGTCAAGATCAAAGTGTAGTATCTGTTCTTCAGATGCTGCACTTCCATTTCTTGTTCTCTTTCGGTGGAGGAGAAATCCTTCACGACTGAGACAATTTTTATTTTTGTACCTTTTCTCCACGTTAAAAAACGACCCTGGTGTCTAACTCTGTCCCGTGGGGAGGCATAGTAAATAGGTACAAAAAGATCCCGATTCCGATTTTTCAGTTTGTATCTTTACGTATTGTTTCGCTTCGAAATTAGTTCAAGTAATTGTGTAATGTATGCATCGGATTTCTTACCCTATATATTTACATAGCATTACTCATAAACCCTATCATAAACCATAAACCATATGATGGGAACAGGAGTTCCCATAAAACCTATCACTGAATTGACAACCACCTGTGTTTTTGTTTTTTTCTTGGAGTTTGAGTGATAAAAATATCTATCCAGATTTCCGGTTTTCTCAACCTCATTTAATAATTATTGCAAATACCGTTGGGTTTCCGAAACAGCCGCTTATCATTTAGTACTTGCTAATAAGAGACATTGGTATTCTCTGTTGTTAGGTGAAAGTTTGTTTAGCGTATCTCCCTCTCGTTTTTTCTATACCAATTTAATCTCACAGCTATTTGTTGTGACGCCAGTAGATGCCAAAATCACCATATTTAGGTGAGATGTAATTATTATTATTGGCTCACATGGACATTTCACACAAGTCGACAAACGATCTGATTGGAAACCTGTGGTGTTCTCTGGAAACTGAGTGACAACAAGTCTCCCCAGACGTTCAGCTCTCTCCATATCCTTCGCTAGCATTTGCAAATGAATTTGCATAATCGCAACAGCCGCTTACCATTGATCTCTCGCTGGTAGTAGCCATTAGTTATGCTGGAATTTGAGTGGCACTCAGCCTCCCCAAGTTCCAAGTTCTCTTTGCGCTTGTCCAGCCGAGGTCTGGTTGGCGCTCGCACCTCGGTCTTTCAGTCCTTATTGACCCTTCTCGGCCCTTTGGTATCATTTTTTGGGGGGTGGGAGAAACGGTGATGAAACAATGGGGGGGATGCATGATTGGGGGTGTAGAACTTGTAGATATGCAGCTTCGGTGTTCTTCATTCCCTGTAACGGTTATTCGTTATATTGTCTTCTTGTATTATTCTCTGCATTCAAGGGTTTTCCTTAATATTTCCGTCGCTTTCATTATCGTTAGTCGTTGTACTTTTGCAGTTATTTCTCTGATCCCTATTATTATTATTATTATTATTATTATTATTATTATTATTTTATTATTATTATTATTATTATTATTATTATTATTTTCACACAATATAATACATACAGCGTTATCACGGTGGTGCACGGGTTCTCGTTAGATCACATCAGTTAAGCACCGTTGACCCTGGTCAGTACCAGATGGATAGCCATTTGGGAATACAATGCACTTTATGAAAGGAGAGAGAAACGACGTAGTAAACAATTTGAACAGATAGTACACGTTAATCTTTGTCTCATTTTTTTATACATCTTCTCTGGTTTCCTTGGATTATACAATTTCTTAAATATCTTTTTGACTGGTTATTGCGGTAAGTCATGTGCAGTTCTAGAAGTTCCATATTTTCGACTTTTTCACTTTCTTGACGAAAAGTTTAATTTTATTGCTAATCGCTTGAGGCAGGTAATATGGAGAGGGCTGTTAAAGCATTTTTGCAAGTCATACTTACGCATATTTTTTTTCTTCTGGATAAGTTGTCCTATCTTAGATTCTTACTTACAAAAATAGTTCGACCATGTATGGGCTGTGGTAAAATAGTTTAATAATAATAAGTTAATAGCGTTAAATAAAGTTTAACTCGGAATGCCGAAGCCATAGTTCGCGCCTATGACATTTTCACGGTTTCCAAGTCCATTAACACATTACCGGATATAAAAAAAGAAACATATAAAAATGCGAAATTAGCGAAATCGAGTGAAAATAAAACTAATTAAAGGAAGAAGTATTGACAAATGATTTGTGGAAAGAGTGCAATAAAGTCGTGACTTGACGGCGTGGCGAAACAGAGATCCGAATACTTTTTTTTAGTTATGGGGTGAAAATATTTGCATGAAAAAGCCATTTTAAAAAGTTAACGATTCAAAGACGGCAAACACTTTTCGAGTCCATTATTAAATGGATGTAATTCGTAGACATATAAAATGGCTGGAAATAATGAGATTACAACGGATATACGTCCATTTATTCTGTGCTTCGTGCACTGAAAATGTTTATTAAAATGTAAATGTGACAGACAAATAAATGCATCCGTGCATGCATGTACATATATATGTGGCTGTATCTCGCTATCTGTTTCGCTTTCTTTCTCTCTCTTTTTTCTCTCTGTCTGTCTATCTATTTATCTATCTATCTACTGTTCTCTCTCTCTCTCTCTCTATATATATACATATATATATATACATATATATATATATATATATATATATATATATATATATATAAGAATTCCACTGCACTACATTATCAATCTCACTTTCAAAATTATAAAAGTATCGCTACATAAAGGGACTGCATAGTAACAAAGGGCTACACTTCAATACCATATTATACATAATATGATATTGGCATGATTTCTTTTTGTTTTCAATGAAAGTAAGTTTTTTTAATGTAGATTTAATGTATTTGTTTTAATGTAGATTTAATGTATTTGTTTACATATATATATATATATATATATATATATATATGTATATGTCTCCTACAGCCCGCATCAGTGGACCGATCATGACCAAACCACACTATTGAACAAATTATAAGCAAACTTTTCCTGGTGATGGTCTCTAACCTAGGGATGGTGCACATCAGTTTTAAAGATCAAGGACAAAAGTTAGTCCTATTTAGTGTTGCTCGGGCGTACAGCAAAGTCCTGTGCAGAGCGCGGGTATCTTCGCTAGTATGATGTAATGTAGCAACGCAACTTCATTAGATTAACTGCGATATATATATATATATATATATATATATATATATATATATATATATATATAAAGAAATGAAATCAAATGGATGTAGTGTTTACCTGATATACGCAATGGTAAGCTTCAAACTAATATAAATAATAGTATAGATAAGTTTATCCCAACCGAATTAAAAAAAGCTCAATACGTAATAAAGAGTAGAGCTTATTATGAGAGAAAGAAATTAAAAATGTGAGTTGAACTTTACTTGAGGCGTGCAATAAGTAATGCCCTGATCCACTTTTGTCTGATCTAGCTGAAATTTTGCATGTGCAATGATTTATATCTCTACGGTTATGTTGCAAATTACAGCTCTGAACGAATTGTGGGTTCTGTTTTACAGGTGTTTGAACTGAGTCAGCATTAATGGGAGCAACTGCAGACTGAAATCGATCACTTGTACAAAAATAGGGAACAAATGCCTTTTTATATAAAAAAAATATATAATTTATTTAACAGTTACCAAGTAGGAAGCATATTTAGTCGACCCATTGCGTGCACACCAAACTACTATATTCCGCGCGTACGGGGTGCAAGCTTCAACTGTTATTTCAATACAATCATATTTCAAGTCTCTCTTTCTTCATTGAAAGAGAGAGAAAGGGAGTGAATGAGAGAGAGTAAGAGATAGAGCTAGCGAGAAATATGCGTAATTCGCAATGTTTTGTTTTTATCAAATTATAATGTCAACATTGTTTAACTTTTATTGTTTACTGGAATCATAAACACCTGCCAATCTTCGTGTGCCAACAGTTTTAAGCTTTAAGAAAAATGTGTCCGCACTCAAATGTGTGTGTATGTGTGTTTGCCTCCACATAAGTGCAGGCCAAGTTAGGCACAAGTTTCATTAATGTAGAAGCCCCCAGCTCCCTCAAAAGGGGCTATGTCATTGTGCCGCAAGAGAACGAAAAGTAAATTTGTTTTGCAATGAAAACAAAAAGGAATTTTATCATTTAAAATTGCGGAACATAGCAAGAGAGAAGATAGTGAGAGGAAAAGCGAGAAAGAGGATTTTGTTTTAAAATAAAACCTAGAGAAATATTCATTTTGCTGAGATAACATAACCTGTACAAAATCATCATTCGCCCATGCACAGAGCATTGTTGACACATCTGGGCTGGTGCATCTAGCACTAGACTCTCCCTCTTAGAGTGGTTCTAAAAAGAATCTCAACTCTAATTAAGTCCCGCACTATCAGTCAAGCTCTAACCTCTGTTCCATCGCCGCATTGTTGCATCAAAAGGGGCTACGTCATTATGCCACATATTGAAAAAGAATAATAATAGATAGATGAGTGTGTACTGATAAACGTATATACATATTGAGTGATCGACGCTCATATCCGCGTGCGATCCTCACAATTTCATCGTCATTAAGGTATGTTTCAGCAACAACGATCTGTGTTAAAATCTAATCGCTTCTTCATCGCGGTGATCCAGGTGACGTCACATCTGCGTGGATTTATCCGCATATCAATTTAAGTGTGGCTCTTCTGAGCCTCCTGCCTCAAATCTTACCCTGCTGTCAGATCACTTTAGAATACGCTCAGGCATGTTTACAGTGATCCTACTTATTCAGCTGCGCCTAAATCAGGCATCCATAATCAAACACATGTAACATGCAAATCCAGGGCGAAGTCATTAGCATAAATAAACAATGAAAGTTAACTTCATGAATATTCATATTTGAAGAAATGAAGAAATCAAAGCAACAATAGTCCATCAAAAATATTTGCGTTTGACATGAAATAAACCGAAAATAGCAGATATTTTCTTGCATAAAATAATAAAAATAAATGAAATCTGTGTAGTTTTTTTCGAATTCTACAGTTGTAACTGAGCGCGGACGCTCGTACGCAAATACCGAGCAGTGTGCGAAAGGACGTCATTGTAAGAAAAAAGAAATAGTTTATAAAGAGAGAGAGAGAGAGAGAGAGAGAGAGAGAGATCACGATACAGATGTGAGTGACGTCATGCCCGTCACAGGAAACAACTCGTTAGAATAAGGAAATTGTGGCACAATGAAGAGAACCCCTTTTTTTGGGGGGGGGCTTCTACATAAATAAACCTTGTGCCTAACTTGTTCTGTACTTGTGAAGTGAAATGTGTCATGCAGGTGTTTTGTGATTTTGAAAATATTTTTGTGGTTTTTCAAAATATTAGAATATATCAATCTGGTATGACTCGAGCCAAGAATGAACGTTGTTTATAATATTCAACTAAGTCAAAAACGATTTGACACCATAAAATACTGAAGGTCACACACACAGAACTCGTCATCGAAGCATACAAAAACAAAACAATGTTCACCCATTATGTATGGATATCTCTTTTTCTCTCATTTTATGTATTTCACTCTTTTTCTCAATTCTTCTCTTTCAATCCCCTTCTCTCTCTTTCAATAAAGAAAGAGAGAATTGAATATGATTGTATCATTGGAGGCTTGGATCCTGCACACGCCACTCGGAGATGGCAGTTTTTGTGCGCATGCAATGGGTCGAAGACTAAATATGGTCCTCCATTGTTAAACGGAAAATAAATTATATAATTTCATAAAAATGCATTTGTTCCCTATTTTTGTACAAGCGTTCAATTTCAGTATGCGGTCCCTGTCATTAATGCCGACGATGCAAATACTACCTGCATCGACGCAATCAAGACTGCCGATTATAGCCGACGACATATCAACCCGTTGATGTTTCCATGTGCCTGTCGTTGGATATCGTGTCTAACACCCGGGGAGCTGGTTGCGTTCCTAGGACGTTCCTCAACCAGGTAATCCTCCCCAGAAACGATATTTTCATAAAATGTCATTGTTACCAAAAAAAGAAGTCAAGTTATGACTTGTCTTATGTTCCTTGCGGGGTACTCTGCTACAACGTGCTGGTTTTATGTGTGGAACTGTGTACTACATTAGACAGTCTTCACATTCTACAGTGAATTTTCTTTTTTAAATAATCCGTTTATCAGTGAAATTTCTTCCATTTTATGGAGACGGGTATTATAACATACAACCAAATCTATTTAACAACATTTAACGGAACCTCCTGATATTAACTCGTTTGCATAAGATGTATCGTCTTATGACATCTCTAGTTACTGGGAACTAGCTGATCGAAATATGCTTACGCCTGTGTAGAAATATATCACTGCTTATATATAAACAAAAAGCAAATATATATATATATATATATATATATATATATATATATATATATGAATAAAATAAAGCAAGATATAAACGATGCTTTAGACGTTATGGGAATAAAAAGGAAAAACCTAATAGAGTAAAAACAAAAATAAAATCAACGTTTCGTCCCTATTTCAGGGGACATCATCAGGATTTCAAGGCGAGGATGTACAGGATGACGGTCATATATCACATACGAAAGAGGAGAAGTTCTAGCTCTCCAGAACAGAAAGAGAACTGAACTTCTCCTCTTTCGCATGTGATATATGACCGTCTTCCTGTACATCCTCGCCTAGAAATCCTGATGATGTCCCCTGAAATAGGGACGAAACGTTGATTTTATTTTTGTTTTTACTCTATTAGGTTTTTCCTTTTTATTCACACACACACACACACATATATATATATATATATATATATATATATATATATATATATATACACGCCGTAATAGCCTTTACAGACCGGTTCCTGTCAGATCACCGAAGTTAAACAACTTTGAGCCGTGTTAGTACTAGATGGGTGATCAATTGTTAATTCTAAGCGTTGTATGTGCTTTCCGCTTATCTCGAAATTTGTTTCCAGTCATCATGTACGTACAATTCACTTGTCACTGGTATTTAACAATGTCGACTAAGGAGAGATGTAGTTAGATATTGCACGCTTCCTGCCACCAAAATTTCACGCGCAGGCATCTTTCGTGGGTATCCATATCCTGTCAAAGACTGAAGTAGCTTGTATGTGTGTATATATCTGTATGTGGGTGTTTTTACTAATCCTAGCAATTTCATAATTTGCTTTACACAATCTTTTTTAGAGAAATTATTTAGACTTTTCGGAAAATATTATACTGTGCATGATAACAGCTTTGTTATAGTTTGGTCTTGATTCTCACTTTGAAAGTGTATAAAAATGATAAAATATGAAAATATTCAGCATGTATCCAGTTGTTATTGTTTGCACTATATATATATATATATATATATATATATATATATATATATATATATATATATATATATAGAGAGAGAGAGAGAGAGAGAGAGAGAGAGAGAGAGAGATACTAGAAAAAGTACCCGTCGTTGACTGGGTTCAAAAACAGCCTACAGAAAATGGACTCTGATTTATGAAAGTATGATAAGTTATGAAAAGGAAGGCTTGTAAAGAGATAGCTTCGAATTTGGGGGTATCAAAACCAAAACAAAATATGATGAAAGTAAAAATAAAATAGATAAACCCCATAATTTATTATACCATACCTGTTCACACTGAAACACTTATCACAATATTCTGTGGATCTATATTAAAACACCTTGTAAAACTTTGTGAAATATTTCCATTCTAACTGAAACATAATTATCAAAGTATACGTACGCAGATAAATATGAAAAGTCTTTATTAAAGTTTGTGCCCATTTCCATTTTACGCAGACCCCACAATTTTATTATACCATCCCTATTTAAGTTAAAACATACTTATCAAAGTATTATTATGTACATCTATATCAAAAACACTTGTAAATGTTTTTTTTTTATTTTAATTTTTTTTATTTTCATACTTTGTGGACTAGGCGTGAACGCAGACGTCACAATCTGTTTTGCTAGATCAAACCTATCCATTCCTGTGTCTCGATACATCTTCTATCAGTTTTTTTTTTAAATAGTAACCCATATAGGAGTAATCAGTTTTTTTAACTAGTAAACCATATAGCAGCCTATTCGTGACCACAGACACACACACACACACACACAGGCAGATATTCATATATATATATATATATATATATATATATATATATATATATATATATATATATATTGAGAAAGGGAGAGTGAGGGGAAAGCGTTAATCATTTTTTGAATATTGCATACAAGCATTTAAATTCAATAAGTTAAACTAAAACTAT
>NC_136501.1:35970607-35973107 GCF_053919585.1 Euprymna scolopes
GACGTACCTGGTTCTTATATAGATACAGAATTGCATAAACTGTGAGATATCTACTGGATCGATATAATGAACCCACCATTTTTCCAGCCGCCTTGGAACGGATTTGATATATGTGTTCCATTTCAGATTAGGAGTAAAGGTCAAGCCCAGTAGCTTGTCAAACATGGATTCTCTCCAAGACGAGGGCCATTTATCTCAATTCATGTCAGATGGGGATCAGAGCGTTGATGATGTAAAGATAAAATCTTGGTTTAAGATGTATTTAAAGTAACTAGCAACTTCTTTCCCCATTGTACCACGTGCCCAAAATCAGAGGAGAGAGAATCAAAGAGAACTTGGTCGTTTACGGTCTTGAATGTGCTACCATAGATGGTAGTGTCATCAGCATAAATGTATACGAATGATGTAAGGGTGTGATTTGGAAGATCATTAATGTAGATCAGGAAGAGAGTTGGGCCCAGGATGGTCTTATGAGGGACTCCAGCATTAATACTGTGAGCCTCTGATTTCTGCCCATCAACTACTACTCTTATGAACCTATGAGAGAGAAATTATTTAATAATTGGGAATACATTTCCAGCTATACAATAGCTGGAGATCTTGTGAAGTAAACCTTTATGCTATACCCGTTTAAAGGCTTTGATATGTCAATAGCAATTGCCCTAGAAATGTTGCCTCTGTTTGAGAGATTCGCTAATCCTATGAGATATAACTGTAAGCGCATGTGCTGTAGATCTAGCAGAACATAAACCAGATTATGTGTCACTAAGAAGTTTTTTGCTGAGATGATTGATTATTGATTTTTTTATCAGCAAAATCATATCTTTCCTATAATAATTATTTTGCTGGAATATCCGACGAAACAGGGTAAAAATAAGTATTTAATTTCGCACTATTAACCAAGCTACGGCCTCTGTTTTGATCGACGTAATGTTGTATGCCTGTGATTCTTGTTTGTATATTTCAATGAAACGTTACTTTGACCACTCGTAGCATATATGCTCTCTCGTCTAAAACGACAACCAGCATATTCCAACAATTAAAAGTCCCTACAAACCGAAAAAGATCTAATCTGCTAGTTTCCTTTCTCGAACTGTCAAACTTCGGAAACTCCTCCCTGTTTTGTGTTTCCATATCTGTAATAACATAGTATGTGTTAACTAATACCATACTAAAACAGAACTGCTTTTGCTCTTTATTTTATTATATAAACACATTAGCGAATTAAATTACCCCCCCCCCTTTTCTACCTCTCTTTGCAATGCGATTGAATACGGTATATTACTGCTTTTCTTCACTCTATATTTCAAGTAGCTATGGTCAACCTGGTCATTTTTTTCTCTTTTTACCCTTAATTCAAAATAGCCTCAGACGTGGCTTCTGTTATCTCCGTGGTCTAGAGTAGAAGCAGGTGTTTTAGATAATGGCGTCTCGCTTATTCAGCATTAGCGTAAGCCTAACAAATTCGCCGCATGTCGGAGCGTGTTCTGCGCAACAGTCCTTCAAGTCAATTTCGTCCCAATATTCGTTCCATTTAGTGTTGTCTCTTCTGTTTAGAAATTCGGACAATCAATAAGGACAATGAATTAGACACGTCTGCTTGTTTATTCCCAACCAATTCTATTTAAGGTGAAGCAATAAAAGATATGTTAAAGACGATTTCGTTCTCTACGTAAACAATGAATGATGGCCGTAAAAATTTCGGTTTAAATTACCATATCATACTATCATTAGTTAAGAAATCTAGTATTAATATGGGATATGTAAACATACATCCATAAATACACACACACACATATCTCTCTCTCTCTCTCTCTCTATATATATATATATATATATATATATATATATATATATATATATATATATATATATATATACTAGCATGGGTGCCAGGCACTGCCCGGGTGTTTGAAGGTGTATGCTGAGAAAAAAAAAGGTCAATTTTTTAAACTTTGGCTCCTATTATGCCCCCTTAACATTTATTGTTTTGGGCTCAAACCAAGTTATCAAGTTAGATTCATGTCCACGGAACCTATATCTAAAATTTCAAGTGCATAGACCCATAATTGTCGGAGGGGTTTGGTAGAGTTCTCAAAGGTCAGATCTTGGAACTTTGACACCTTAACAGCCAAATTTCTGGCCGAAAACCAATCACATAGATTTTTTCAAATCTCAGTACCCTGTATATCAAATCTCGAGTCTGTAGACTAAAAATAGACAGAGTTATTGCGTAGGGAAATGTACACAAACAGACACACACAGACACGTTCACTACAGGAGCTAATTAATTATCAACAGTTATGTCAGGCTTCTCTTAGTGTGACGATAAACTAAGCCGATTTAGGTTCGTTGGTTGAGGGTCTGAATTCGGCCATAGTCAGCCATGCAGCTGACCAAGAATGACGGCAAAAAACGTTCCCATAGATAAGCATTTTTATATAAATAGTGATCAAAGAAACAACAGGACTCATAAAAAAGATTTACTTGATGAATATGA
>NC_136501.1:35975607-35983107 GCF_053919585.1 Euprymna scolopes
GTTTAACAAGCTGTTTTAATATAGATCCACAGAATATTGTGATAAGTGTTTCAGTGTGAACAGGTATGGTATAATAAATTATGGGGTTTATCTATTTTATTTTTACTTTCATCATATTTTGCTTTGGTTTTGATACCCCCAAATTCGAAGCTATCTCTTTACAACCCTTCCTTTTCATAACCTATCATACTTTCATAAATCAGAGTCCATTTTCGGTAGGCTGTTTTTGAACACAGTCAACGACGGGTACTTATATATATATATATAAGGATTTGAATAAAATGTACGGGAATTTCTCGAGAGCTCTTTCGGCTATCATCTCGTCAGGAAAAATCGCTAACATACAAAAGCAATATTACTGGCGAAATTAATGCCAGTGTGATGCTGGTTATATTGGGCGAACATCTTGTTGCTACCTCATATAATCCAGCACGTTCCATCTAAAATTAGACAGGGGAGTGTAGGATCTGGTAGTCCTCCTCGTTCCGTAGCCTTGGATAGCATTTGGTTGATAATCCATGCTGTGCTGAAAAATATAAAATAGAGACGGTCAAGGTGCTACAGAGAGCAGTCTAAATAAAAAAAGCATTTAAAGATTTTGGAGTCTGTCTCTATTGCGGTTCGAAAACCTTCTTTATGCCGGCAACAGGAGACAACGAAAACGTTATTTCTCTTTGGGGAACTTTGACCTGTTTTTTCCCCCATTTTTTGTCTTTTTTTCTCTCTCTTTCTTTCTCCTCGTTGTGCCGAGTTTTAGTTTTAATCGGTTTTAAACGCAATTTCAGATTAAATCTTTCTTTTAATCGTTTTTTCTTCTTATTTATGGCACATTCAAATTCCCCCGTAGTGCTCTTTAATTTCGCCAGTAACATTGTTTTTGTATGCTATCGATTTCTCCTGACGATATGATTATGATAGCCGAAAGAGCTCTCGAGAAATGCCCGTACATTTAATTCAAATCCTTATATAAATTTTGTACCTCCAAACACACACACACACACACACACACACACACACACACACATATATATATATATATATATATATATATATATATATATATATGTGTGTGTGTGTGTGTGTGTGTGTGTATGCTCTTTGTGTAATAAAATCGAACTTAGGTATTTCGGACGATGTCAAAACATCGTTTATTCACGACTCGCTCCGCATCCGCCGATTAACGTAATGGTTAGGAACCTTGATTGTCGTACAAGCGGTCGGGTTTCAATCCTGGCTTGAGGTAGTTGCCTGTCTAGCCACACTGATGAGCTGTGAATGTGGATGACTATATATATATGCATGTATCATCTTTTCAGTGTGTTTCTATTAAAGCATACACTAACTAATGAAAACACGGACTTGATTAGCTGTTACATCACCATGTTTTAAACGACAGCAAACAGTGTATATCAAGGTGTTACCTTTTCTCCTTACGCCTTTAACATCTACACAAAATTGTGTCCAAAACATAAAGTTGATTGAAACATAAACGTTACATTTGTTCTAAATTTCTATATTAATTCTTAGTAATCACGTTAACTATTTGTCCTTACATTAAGTGTATTGTTTTAAGATCTGCGATTGCTGATGCTGAAAAATACGCTCAATTATATCGTCCCTATGGAAAAAAATGGCGTATAACCACTAATTATTTACAAGGCGATCGTATTTATAGGGTTTCGTTTTTTTTATTATTTATAGTGTGTTAAAATCTGTACATGTTTTATTTCAATGCGTATACAAAGAAACTAAAACTTAGCATGCTCAGAATAATGCCTTGGTCATTGTATCAGTAGTTACGTCTACTTTATTACTGACCTAGCTAATATCCGACTAAGTAAGATACAATATTCATATTGTGTATTTCTTTGGTTTTTTGTTAGGGTATGAGTTCATGGCCAGGGAGGAAATAGTTTGGAATTCACGAATAAAGAGAAATAAATTGGTGCACCATCTAGTGTGGAAGATGCGTACTAAGTTCACGGGCATATATGACAGGTACTAATGAAAATGGTTGACATGTTCGTCAAAAATACTAGGTCAGGCTGAGATGTTTTATCTTTACCTTTTTTTTTCTTTCCCTTGTGACTTGATGGCGTTAATGAAGTCCAGAACTAAAGGCATCTTATACTCTGAATAATCGCGCAGAGGTTTGATCAGAGTGAGAAATGTAACGGAAAGAAAAAAAGAGGAAAACATAAGTTTGGTAGAGAACAAGAGAGAGAGAGAGAGAGAAAAAGAAGTAAAAAATATATGTGTGTTTGTATATATTCATTAAGGAAAGAGCAAATGAGAAGTAAAGGATATATACATGCACTTGATCAAAAGTTTAGGATCCCTTGAAAATCTTTGTTTAAGGATAGAATTAAAAACTTCTAACACTTAACATTGCCAATACTACAACCTGTTATGGAGATAAAGCTACATTCTGAACATTTAATTGCGAAATTTACATTTTTTATTAAATGGGGCGTTTTCCACTTAAGCCACATTTTAAGACCAACAGTATAAATTGTTTTTACTTCAGTTAGAGATAAGCAATCTCTATGTGAAGATGTCACAATGCCTAAAGCAAGCAAACTTACCGAGGTTGAGCGTGATTGGATTCTAGATTTCCATAAGCAAGGTTAGTAACAACGGCAATTACAGCTAAGGTAAATACCAGTGAAACTGATTCGCAACTTTTTAAAAAACTATGAACATTATGAAAAAGCAAAATCGACTGATAAGCCCCTCTCCCCCCAAAATATCCTACGTTGAATATAATTATAACACGGGTTGTTATGAAAGAAAAGGGGCTTTCCTCTAGTCAAATTAAGGCAATCACCGATGCTGATTGCAGTCCAGTAACTATCAGACGACTCTCACGACAAGAAGGCATGGTAAATAAAAAGTGTAAACATATTCTCTCGCCTGCTTCCACGTCACAACTTGGAACGATTAAGGTTTGTTCGTGAATACTTAATATGGGACGTTGCGAAGTGGAAGGAAGTACTGTTTTCTGATAAGAAAAAAACCCAATCTAGATAGTCATGATGGTTTCCAATAGCATTGCCATAACGAAAACTTGTTTCCTGAAATGTTCATCATACGTCATAATGGTGGAGGGTCCCTAATGGTATGGGGTGCCTTTTCTTACAGAGAGACTATGGAGCTCCAGGTGGTGAAGAGTCGTTAGGCAGCGGCTAATTTTGCTAGCATGCTACAAAAAGTATTATTAATGACGGAGGACTATTGTTTGTGTGAATGACGGATTGTTATTCCAACAGGATAATGATGCAATCCACACTGCACGACGGACGTTGACGCTGCAAGAAAATGGAGTTCATCTCTTGGGACATCCTGCGTGCTCAGCGGATTTGAACTCAATTGAAAATCTTTGGGGATCGATGACGAGAGATGTTTATCGAAATGGGCCACAATATTCAACAGAAAATGAACTTCGTAAAGTCATCTTCAAAAGCTAGACCAACATTCCTCACACCTTAAGGGAAACGTTTAATTTTTGTCATGCCCCAAAGTATTTTTTAAACTCATTATTAAATTTTGTTGTTGAATGTCCTCATACATTTCTCGTACAATTTCGTAGAATGTATACTCCTATTTTTACTATATATACTTCATCACGAATAAACTTACTGGTATTGAAGTAATCCTCGATAAAATTCACAAAGTCGTGTATGTTCAGTATTTTGCTTGCATTCACCTCTGTTGTGACACCAGTCGTCACAATGTTGAATGGTTAGTCCACTGAAACAAGACTGACGATAAAGAGTTTCGAATTTTTCTATTAGTTTGTATTTTAATACATTTGCATGAAATCTTAATTATATAAAATTCTACTTTATTAAATTAAAGAGATAAAATCTCGCCTTTACATTTTATGCACTACTATCAACTCATACCTTCCTTTCAACAGTAATCATTACTCATGATTTAGCACATGATGCATAAAGGCCGTGTCTTTTATAAACAATTCTTTTTAGGTGTTTGTGTTAAAGCCAGAAAAAAATAAACAATTTGTTGTAAAAAAATAAGCGCACTTGTCGCAGTTAAAATAGTTGAATAAAAAAAAGTTACATAAGAAAATTTCGAGCCATTGATTTCATTGGTTTGATCTAAAACGTCCTTCTCTGTATCATCATTGTTGTCAGTTTTCTAATTTCCGATATTTTGTCACTATATTCTATGGGGAATTCCAAGCGGAAGATTCGATAATAGGCAATCGATTCACATCTTTCATGAATATCCTTATCTGACACGTCAGATATTCCATATTTAAGCTTAAAAAGGTAAAGGTATTGTATATATGGCGTAAATAATTTCTCTCTCTTTCTTTGGTTCCCTTGAACCTTGATCCGTTCCAATTTGGTATGAAGAGACGATAATACGATTTTATTTCTTTCAACAAGTTTTTCACTTATGATATTACAGTCACCAATCTTCAAATTCCCTTTCGCCGGCTGATCGTTCCCAATGTTCCGCCTTACCTTTACTGCGCTACTTGCACAAAAAATGATGTTATCATTTCCGACATTACATATATTAGCATTGGTTACTTTAAGTAATGCGATTTATCCCAAACTTGTTTCACATTTTTATTTTTTCTGCATTTTGTAATAGAGCCGCTATGCTCCATGTTTATATACAATAAAATCCATTCGTATAAATATGTAAAGTTCCTTCAGTTTTGACATACCATGGATACTCACTAGGGTGTCTACGTCTAGAATATTTTGTGGCAAGAGGTGCACAATCTCGAATTACACCTCGCCTGAGTCGACATTGTGAAATATCAGTTGCAAGTGTAAAGTATATATATATATATATATATATATAGATATATATATATATATAGATATATATATATATATTACTTTCAATTTGTCTTTACATAAGCAGTAATGTGTAGCTACACAGTCATGAGCATGTTTCGGTATTCTAGCATATAGTAACTAGAGACCTTGTAAGGCAACAACGCTTACATTCAAAAACGGTATTCTTTTCAGATTAAGTATTCCGATTTTGAATAATAACGTTGTGCCTGGTGAGGTCTCTAGTTACTAAACACTAGGAGATCGAGACATGTCCATGACTGTGTAGCAACACATTACTGCTTATATAAAGACAAATTGAAAGTGTAAGTTGCTTTACTTCGGTTTTGAGCACTCTTGTATTAACCTCGTTATATTTAACAGGTTACCTTACTTTTGAAAAATAGCAACCTCAATATATATGTACGTATGTATGTATTTATATATATATATATATATGCATGTATGTATTTATTTATATATATGTATGTATATATTTATGCATGCCTGTATGTATTTATTTATATATATATATATATATGTATATATTTATGCATGCATGTGTGTATTTATATATATATATATATGTATGTATGCATATATTTATGCATGTATGTGTGTATTTATATATATGTATGTACATATTTATGCATGCATGTATGTATTTATACATATATATGTATATATTTATGCATGTATGTATTTATTTATATATATACGTATATATTTATGCATGGTTGTATATATATATATATATATATATATATATATATGTGTGTGTGTGTGTGTGAGTATTTATGCATTCATGAATGTATTCATATATATATATGTGTGTATGTATTTATGCATGTATGTATGTCAATATATATATATATTCATGTATGTATTTATGCGCATATGTATTTATGCATGTATGTGTTTATGTATGTATGTATGTATGTATTTTCTGGACAACTAGAAACAATGCTGAGATTAGCTGAGAGCCCATACAGCGCCTAAAATACCTAAATGGTCACCCATCTTGTGATAACCAAACTCAACAAGAACCTGTGTGTCAAGTG
Source organism: Euprymna scolopes (assembly GCF_053919585.1). Lineage (NCBI taxonomy): Eukaryota > Metazoa > Mollusca > Cephalopoda > Sepiida > Sepiolidae > Euprymna > Euprymna scolopes. The sequence goes on from NC_136501.1 coordinate 35,981,483, forward strand.
ATCATGCCGTGATTTTTGTATAAAAACGATTTTTAATATCATTTCAGTAAACTAAGTTGTTATATTTAGTTTTAAAAAAAAGCATATTTCCCCCAGTTCCAATATAATACTATTTTAGCGTTTTTGTGCAAAAATTCTCTACAGCCAGAACCTATGATATGGTACTGGCCTCCTATCAGATAGTACATCTGCGTACAATATTAATAATAAGAAAAAAAAACTCGTCAACTGATAAAACGATACGATGGCGAACCCAAGCCTCGTTCAATAACTCCAGACCGATAAAAAATGATGTCATATAGTTTTAGAATGACTTAAAGCTTTTCATAATGGAGCTCGCGTAACATAGAAATCGTTATATGATGAGACAATACTATGTCTATTTAGTTGCTTTATTCGTCGATATTATTATATATTAATGTGAGTTAAAATATGCATTAAAATAATGTATACATAACTTTGTAGAAATTTCAGTTCTCTTCTATCTATGTTTATCTTTACAACGATTATAGCATGGTAGTCTTCAAGTCTAACTTCACAAATTCTTGTCGATGAGTAATTTGTTTGTAATCAAGTCGTGTTAATTAATTTCCTGCCTAATATATTCACTGTTTCCAATGCTTTCTGTTGGAGCGTTCATCGTTCAACACACACCTTGGTAAGCAGTACATCAGAACTAACTAAATAAATAAAAATTGATATTACTTTCAAATCGACGATGACCAAATTCTGTTGAAGACGTCTTGTTAGATTGTGAAACAATTAATGTTCACATTAGCATACTAAGTTTTTGTTACACTGCCTCATGTGGTATTTTCGTTTACGTTTTTTTTTCAATTGGTAGGTGATTAAATGCTTACAAAAATTTGCCAAATCAAATGGATTTTTGTGTGGAGTTTTGTGTCCATAACTTGTAAGCACGTAAACAAGCATCTATAACTTATTTTGTAGAATTTTAGGTGAACTTATTAAGCTTTGAATCTTTAAAAGTTTTGTGGAAAAGTTTTTACGTGAAGTTATTAAGCTTTGAATCTCTGAAAAGTTTTTGTGAAAAAGTTCAACTATAAAACAAATTAGAAGGATGTTATCTGCCGGAACTAGTAATTTTACAAAAATGGCTATTTCCAATTTTCCGTGGATTTTGAGTTACAAACAAGAAACATTTTGAATATTAACATAGAAATAGCTACTTTAGATACATTTGGATGTTTTATAACTCTTGGAGACAAACACAGATTTCCCTAAAGAAAGTTTATCCGAATCGCTCTTTACTCGCCTCGTGATAGCATAAGATTTACACAGATTTAGACACATGGTTGATTATTAAGATTGAGATACAAACATCCTCATAAATGAACATCATGAATAACGACAAAAATAAAGATTGTCCTCTGTCTAGAAGGATAACTGAGCTTTAAAACAAAAAGATAACTATTCATTCATAGTCATTTAATAACTTAATAAGAAAAAACTGAACTCTAATTTATAGTTCCGCCTTGAGAAACTTTCATAAAACACACGACTAGCTACAACCACTATATATTATTTTCTCCGTTCCCTATTTGTGTTTAAATCTAAACACAGATTCCATGAACATATATGTGTTTCCTATAACTGCACGTTTG
>NC_136501.1:35988107-35990607 GCF_053919585.1 Euprymna scolopes
TCTCGTCACTGTAAATACTCTCATCAATAATCGTTATGATCAATCACTAGAAGTAGAGAAACACTCACTGCCAACGCATTAATTAGGTCTGTAACTTCTGTTAGTACAATTCTGCGTCCCTTCTCTTCTATTTGTGTTATTTTCTTTAGCGCTTTAGATCACTACACACAATTAAAAAATTAAGATCACCAATTGGTAAAAAAAAAAAAATTATTTTGTCCATTGTCCATTGTCACTTAATTGCCATAAAATAATTCTAACAAAATTGTGTTTTATTATTTTTTTTTTAAGAATTCGTCTATTGATTTTATAGTTTTCCGACTCCTGTTCATAGTTCGTAAACTTATTGAGGAAATGACGTCTATTGCTGCATGGTGTTAGAAACTAAATCTATCCGTTTGGTCATAAAGACCATTTACCGTATACCAATATTAAAATATAACAAGAATGAGACAGCGCCAATATGACCGTTGCGGTCTGCAATACTCAGACACGGTTCGGCGATGACAGAAGAACTGTATAAAACTGTATGGTGCTCCTCCTCGAGAAAAAACAGTTGTTCTATAACGATACAACCATGTTCTCAACTGCAGAAAAGATCTTTACCGTCTAATTAATTTCTATTATATATATATATATATATATATATATATATATATATATATATATACAACAACAATATAAAAATATTCGTTCTTTCTGAGATTGAGAGATGATTAAAATAGTAATTTATTTAAATTCCTAGAATTAGACGTATTTTGTAATGAACCTTACATGTAACCGCCTTAAACACACACACACACACACACACACACATATATATATATATATATATATATATATATATATATATATATATATATATATATATAATTAGTTGCTTTAGAGTGCTCAATTATAAGGAAAATCCGAAAATAAGAGCGTATTATATTTTGTTTACAGAAGATTTTTAGATGAGCCTAGTCATTGGTACCGTCGGTTTGAAACCTGATAATTAGTGTCGTTTTAGATACCCATATCAAGCTCTCTTCAGCCAATACTTGTCTCCGCGTATATATATATATATATATATATATATATATATATATGCATGTATATATGCATTCATATATATATACACATACATATATATATTTATATATATATACATACATATATATACATACCTGTATATATTTACATATATATATGCATACATATATATACATACATATATATATAGAACATACATATATATTTATATATATATACATGCATATATATATATATGCATATATACGTACATACATATATATACATATATATATACATATATACGTATGTATGTATGTATGTATGTGTGTATGTATGAATGTACGTATGTATGGGGTGGAGAGGGCTCCCGTAAGCCGTGGTGAAGACAACCTTTCTAGGAGAAGCAAATCTCTGATTTAAAAAACCATAAAGCGGAAGACCATTACCCACATTAAGCTGGTCTGCAGTTTAATTTGTTGCTGGCTATCTTGCTCTTGCTTGTTGCTGGATCTCAACATTTTGAGCCGAGAGAGTGACTTAGCTGTCGTACAAAGCTAAGACTCTGTAACAACATATTTGTATAGATACTCCCTCAGACATTTGGGCTCATGGATTTTAAATGTCTGAGGGGGTGGCACTCGTCTGACAAGACGTTGCAATCATCATACATCATCATGATGTATATATGGCTTAAACTTTCGAAGATACGACAGATGTTTAGGAGATCTGTATCGATTTTAAGCTCGACTCTTCGGACAACAAATATAGGAAAATTGGCTAAAAACATTAATTCCTTTACCCTCAACTGGGCACTTTTCTACATTGAGAGGGCGCTTTTATCGCAAATATTTTCGAAAATTTATCCCCTCTTTTCGATTGACTAGCCTTAATTTCAACCAGCGCAACTTCCGGTTTGGTGATGGGCAAAGATGCCACATTTTTACGTTTTCACGGTACAGATTCGAGCCTGCCAGCCTACTGCCACATTTTTTTTTTGCTTAACACACACTTCCCAACACCCTGGCAACGCCAGGCACCTAGGCTTATTACAAGTATATCACAATTTATAACAGTTAAAATAAAGGCACATTTTAAACAAAATATTTGTAGTGATTTTGACCTAATTGGTCAAAAGTAATGGAAATACTATGTTGATGTGAGCTACTAAATCTATTTTAAATCTATTCCAAAAATATATGATAAATTAAAAATTCATATACTAGAATCTACAGTTGTTTTTATAGGTTGCGCTTTTCCGTTTGTGCTCTGATAAAACTTCCTGAATGCCCTTGTTATGATAGGCAGTATTTAAGTGTTAACTGTAGTCAAAATAAACCCTTCTTTAATTGTTTTTTTTTGGGGGGGGGTATTCATTTTCGATACTTATCGGAAGCATTCCGCTACAAAGCTTATGTAAGAAGAATCCGAGACACATAAAGTACATTCGTGTGAATTTAAAAAAACAAAACGATAGTACTGTTTTGGA
>NC_136501.1:35995607-36138107 GCF_053919585.1 Euprymna scolopes
CTGCTTAAGCTTTTTTTAAGTGTACTAGAAGGAATTCAGCTGATTACAACCATTTCCGCGTGTTCTTTACATTACAATAGTAAAAACCTGAATCCGACGGCGCAATACTAAACCGTTCAATACTGTAAAACCGAAAGGAAGCGTTTCTGCTTGAGAAGGGCGACATTTTCTTCTTATTCATGTCTATATCGATTCTTTTCTTTAAAAACTAAAGTAATAGCGTGTTTACTTTTTTAATATCCCATTTTTCTATTTCGGATTATTTTACTAAAATAAGTAAAGCTTCATTATTGTTCAAAACTCTTTTTGTTTCTTTGTTTTTCGATATTATTTAGTAAAAGTTTTTAGCAGAAAAGCCAACAAAAGACTACCCGAAAAAATAAATATACAAGAAATAAATATTACCATAATCAATAAAAGTTCAGTTCATGTTTTTTTTTGTTTGGAAATAGTTTTTAATGCTCTTTACTTGAAATAATTTTAACGACCCGAAATTAAAACGAAATTTGAGGCGATAAATACTGAAATGAATTTTTATATAAACTACACATGCCATAATCGAATATTCCTCAAGCACAAAATAACGGAAAATATTAAAATATGTTTATAAATATTCCTTAAGTTGACGGAACTCTCTTAAATTGTTAACACAGAATGCTCATGTGCCCCTCCTTCAAATTGAAAACGGGGCTCTCCATTTCAAAGTCGCTGACATTTTGATTTTTTTAACCGGTCCGTGAATTAAAAAAACAATTACAAACTACTTAAAAAATACAAAGCAATGAACTTTTCTACCATAAAAGTAACTTTAGTAACATTTATTTCTTGTATATTTATATTATTATATATATAATATTTTCTCTTAGTAAGAAAACATTATTTTGTTGGTCACTCTTGGCTACGAATGGAAACAAAGTTGATATAAAAAAATATATTTTCGCGAAAATTATCTTTACTTTCCATCATACTTTTTGCTTAGGGTGAAATTTTTGAGTGTCAAAACCTATGTCTTTACAACCTCCTCCTTTTCATAATATGTGATACTTTCATCAATCACAGTCCGTTTTCTGTAAGCTGTTTTTGAACCCAGTCAACGACGGGTACTTCTGCTAGTATATATATATATATATATATATATATATATATATATATAATGACTTACTGAAATAACCTAGGATTACATATATAATACTGTAAACATTAAGTATAAATACATATTAGTATCAGTACTTAATAGACGATCTCAAATAGATACAGCAATAATAGAATATATATATATATATATATGCATGTATATATTTTCAAAACTTGCTACCTAGCTCTACTTACGTATCGTGCACTATCTTAGTAAATACTTCAAATATTTACGAAAAATTTTATATAGAGAATAAAAGAATATATATATATATAATGTGAGAGTGTGTTTGTATGCACACACACACATACACACACATAAATATATATATATAGTTCAGGATAGGAGTTATATATACTACGGGATAAGGAGTTATATTATTTCAAATGTGTCCTTTGCCTTAAATAGAATAATAAACATATTTTGATTTGAAATTTTACCATTTTACGTCATAAATTCTAAAATATATTGAATGACTAAAATTTGATATATTTATATATATATATATATATATATATATATATATATATATATATATATATATATATATATAAACCTTATCTTTTCTTTTTCTGTGTGAGATGCGATCGCCACCAAACTACATATTGTCATTTTTTTTTTGTCTACAGATTTGATCTATATATAGGGAATTCAGCTTTTTGAAACAAATTTGATTTTAGCCGCCAAAATTCAGCTAAGTTGTCAAAATAGAAGAAAAATATGGTAACGAATAATGCTTCAAAGATATATATATTTTGGTTTCGATACTAGCTGATAGCGCTCCAGTAATATATTTTTTAACCTTTGTTATCATTAATACATATTGGTTACAATATAGAATCAATAATGAATTGACACTATAATAAGGAATATGAAATCTATATGCATTAAAGTATCATATTTAAGCGTATTTAACGATCAGGACATGATGGGAGGCGTGCTAATATACATATATATATATATATAAATTTATTCTTTTTCTTTTATATATATATACATATATATATATATATATATATATATATATATGAGATAAAGAATACATTTTAAATTGTAAATTTGTTGCAATTAAAATATACTCGTTTAACTATTGTATCCAATTGGATACGCTTTACACACCTGACTACGTCTCCCTAATGTACCTTTCTATACATAGCCACACGGCTTTAAATTCAGCAGACAATCAACCGTCTAAAGAGGACTGAGGTTTCAGTAGAAAGCGCTAGTTGAAAAATGCAACAAAACGTAACATATGGATTCTACATACAAACATTCAATAATACTACAAAAATACGTACATCGGGAAGAATCATAAAGAAATTCGTTAAGCGGACTTTTCCCGCCTTTATACAATTATATATATATATATATATATATATATATATATATTTAAATAAGGGGGTAGTCACCAACAATGTGTATTTTTTAACATTATTTTATTATTCCGTGTCTTGGTTTTTCAATTGAGAATTATGTTTGGATCATTGTAATAATGTTTTTAAATCATTGAAATCGTTTTTACGCGTTTCAGACGTTCTGTATATATTGGGGATATAGTTGTTCTTTTTCAATAATATTTTGCCGTTTATTTGTACCTACTATTTTATTTATTCTCAAAAGATACACAATAATTAAATGATTGTATTTACAATATAAAACATATGCTGCCAATATTGAAAATTTTACATGCTGAAGGAAATAAAGAGTAAGATGAACAAAATTTGGAACATAGACTTTTTGGTAGGTATATATATATATATATATTGGGAGGGATCAAGAGACAGAATGGAAGAGAATATTTGAAAATAATAAAATCTACTGTCCCAGACTAAACATATTTATATTCATATACTTTTAATATGTTTTACTAATCATTTTTGATTTCAATAATTCAAAGATTTAAAAAGCAATTCCTTGTAGAAGATTGTGTAATTTTGGAAGTGCAACTAATTAACTACAAGTACGTTTGGAAGGTTTCAAATATTATTAAGTTTATATTAAGAAAAAATGAAAAGCTAAACATTGAATAACATGCATGTTATTATTATAGTCAGGTACATTTTAATTTGAATAATTAGCTTTTTAAAGTTTCAGGACATTCTTACATAAGTAATATCCGAATAAAGTTATTGAATCCAAACCTACTGTTTGTTGGTTTTAAATATAACTTATGTTTTAATCTAATTCATCTAGACATACATACGATTTAGCTATATATATATATATATATATATATATAACTTAGTACCGTACGTTATCAACAGCAGAGGCCATCTGTTAATGTATTATGTTTGCACTATGAGTCCCTACCTTGTTTAACTTTATCATGACCTTTTATACATATTTAGTCCATATAACACAAGCTTAGATTTATCCTAGGAGCGCCATCATCAAAATCACCCATCATTTGAGGGAGTAGCTACTATTTTCCCTCTAATTATAAACTCCTATCACCGCCAATAGTCTACACCGGGTATAAATATGCGCATTATACATATACTTCCTTGTCTCTCTTCATAACTGGATCATGATGTATAGGCAAACCATTACTTTTCCTATCCATATTTAGAAAATAATAATTTCCCTTTCAACAAATTCCATCCATGCTCATATACTGCTCTCCGACTAATCGCTTATTCGAGATTACACATTCTTATTAAAAAACGAACATGCTATACTTTTACAAATATAGCTGGTCTCTTTACGGCTACAATCGTTATAGCAAAAAAAAACAAACGATTGTTTGTTTATACTTATATGATTACAAAACTCCACTTACTTATTTTATTGTGTACTACAATTTTCGCTTTCTGCATAGATAAAGAAATGTACCTGCTAAATTAGAGGTTTCCGATAAGAGCAAACGAGCGCGACAGTACGAACAATAAGATACGCGAACATACCTATGGAGAGCTAGAGTTAGATAAAGAGAGAAAGAGACTGAGAAATAGAGGGATAGATAGGGAAAGAGAGAAAGAGTGAGGATAACAGAGAGAGATGGGGGAGAGAGAAAGATAAAGAGAAATTGGAGCGTCTTCACCATCGCAGCTGTGTTAAAATAAACAGACAAATTGCTTTTTTTATTTATATGAATACCATTCTTCGTTTAGTTATTTTGATGTTTACTACAATTTACGCTTTCTGCATAGATACACAGAAGGTTAGGAGGTTTTTGAGAAGAGTGAGCGAGCGCGACTCTATGAAAACTTATATACACGGAGAGAGAGAGAGAGACAGAGACAGAGACAGAGACAGAGAGAGAAGGAAGAGAGATGGGCGTCGTCAACATCGTATCCGCGCTAAAGTAATCCACAACCACGAGTAAACCAATTGTTTTCTTTCTATTATTCTTATTTTTTAATATGTGCCTCGTCATACGTACGTTTTATAGGCGTTAATCCGAAGGTCTGTAAAATAGTAAGTTCACCATGGGTTAGTCGACTAAAGCATATTATATTTACACAAGCGTTTCCTCTTACCGTTACACGTTCAAGCATGTCTACTGCGGCTATTTGGAGGGGGAGCTAGCACGAGTAGTCGTTCCTGTTTTCATTTTTAGTGGGTTGCCTAATTTTTTTCATGGTGCTCGCACATGTAAGAACTAATATTAAATGTTGTTTTTTCTTTAAAGGCAAATAAGTCAGAACTTAAAATGCAATGTGTTCTCAGTATTATTTTCTTTTACACATACAAATATATATATATATATATATAGAGAGAGAGAGAGAGAGAAAGAGAGAGAGAGGGGGGATTGAAAAATGTATGATCAATATTTCTTTCAAAATTATAAAAAAAATCATTTCTGTTGTCTAAAATTAAAAATTAAAAAGATTTACATATGATTTCTATTTTAGGTTTATTTAAAATTGTCACTTTCTTAAATACGCTACACATGGTAACGTACAGGTGACAACATAAATTTGACCATTTTCAGTAATAAAGGGTTTGAGAGTATTTTGCCACCTAAACTCCAGTATTGCCAATAAAAATACCAATACCCCGAACCATACCATGCTAACCAGATTAGTACGCATGGGTCCACCGACACTGCAATGAACAGCTTTTTATCTTTCTTTTTTTTTTTTTTTTCTTGTTCATAGTGTTTGCGCGTTCGATTCTGACAGTTTAATTTGGCAATTTATCATGAAAAACATGGAACCCGAGCTGTGTTTGCAAATTGTGCAAATTTATTTTGATAATATTTTTTAAACATTTCGTATACGGATAAAAAAACAGACTTGTCAACTGTCCATGTTGTTTATGCAATTAAACCCCATTATGAAATTGCCTATGATAATTTGAAAAATTCTCATGCCATAGCGAATAAATCAGACATAATAGACTACTTCAAAAAGAGCATTCGCCGCATTAATTTTGAAATAGAACGTAATTAAAAGCGTAAGTTTGTGACAATTGACCTCTAGATTACGTCACATACATACAAGAATGGCTTATGTGCTGGAAATTGTATTTAAATATTAAATGCCAAAATCACATATTTGTGAAATATTTTTCTGTAATTAATGTTAATCAAAATAGCCGTCTCTAAAATGGGTTTTATATACATATATATATATATAAATATATATATTATTATTATTATTAAATTGTGATTCAATGAATTTCAAAAAACTGTCATTGAAATGAAATGAAGTGGTTGCGTTTCATATCAAAGAATTTTTATTATTCTAAGCAAGACAAAGAATACTTTAGAAAATTAATCTCCTTAGCCTATAGGGTTTCGATGTCTACCATCTCATCAGAGGAGAGAAAATATTAGCAAATGCTTATAAAGGTATGCACCCTTTTTGCTAAAGTCAGTGAGACATGGAAAGTCAAAGTCAAAATAATAAATTTATCAGAAGTCCTGTAGCAGGAGGATTTGCAGAAAAAGGATATGATTTTTTTTTTTTAGATCCAACTTGCTTGGTAAAATCCATGTTATGCGTTCTTTACATCCGTTTGGTAATAAGGTCCAAGTTATATATATATAATCCGCATAGATGTGTAGATATCCGAATCGGGCAAGTTCTTGTATAAATTTGTTTGTGAGTCCAGCGATAATAATTCAAAGTCTGGTGGAATCCTTTTCATTAGAAGTCTATATTATTTTTAGTGGGGCGAGGTATTAATAGTAGGGGGAGTAGGTAGTGGTGAATGGTAGGAAGTGGGGTGAAACACATGTGCATATCCATCCCTATATACACATGAACACACATATACAAACACACACATACACACAATATACATATACGCATATATATATACATACACACATAAACGCACACACATATATATACATATATATATATATATATATATTCAGTAATGTGATTGATAGTTTAAAATTCAAATTAGAATTAAATTAAAAATCCGTTTCACAAGAAGGAGCAACAACAAATTCAATAATTTCTACGATCGTTTCGGAAAACAATGTTTTTATTGTGGTAGACATTAAGCCACGGATAATAATTTTTATGTATAGTATTTTAAAAAAAAAAACAAAGTTTCCTCATCAGCAAAAGTATTGGAAAGGGTTTTTAATATATGTAAAAGACACCATAAATAAACCTAGCATTAAAAGTAAGGCAGATGTATCTGGAAACAAATTAAAATAAAAGGTATATATTTACTTGATAAGCAAATTAGTATGGGTTAAAGATAGAAATGAAATAGAATAAAATTATAAATCTGAATTTGGTTTATATATAATATTATAATAATATATTCCTAATAAAATTCATAGACACACACATATACATATATACATATATATGCACATATATATATACATATACATACACACGCGTATACACAGATACATACATATATATAAATATATATATAATTATGTACCTTTTAATTCTTCGGCTTTTGAAATCAGCAATTAAGGTCAAAGTATGCATATGGATGTTTATTGTAGCTTTTCCACTCATGGAATGATACATTTTTAAAAAGAACACTAATAGAATATTTTATATCGGTTAGCATACGTTTGATTAAAACGCTAAATTTAAAATTAAAAAAGAAAGGGGAGATAATCTTATTTCTTATATTAAACAATGCAAGGGAGATAATTAGTATTTAATTTATTATTAAGGAATAATAAACCAAGCAAACAAAATATTATAATCTATTTTTAAATTACTGAATTTAATATTTGATAATTTATTTATTTATTGAAATCAAAAATATCACAGGTTAAGGATAAGAATATATTTTATTAATATATAATAATGCTCGATATATAAGATCAATTAATATTAACAATAATATTGATGATCAAAATTTTTATTAATAAGCATATCAAGTTATAGTTTAATTTCAATAGTTTTTACATATAGTATTTTAAAAAAAAACAAAGTTTCCTCATCATCAAAAATATTGGGAAGGGTTTCTAGTATATGTAAAGATACTATAAATAAACCTAGCATTTAAATAAGGCAGATGTATCTGCAAAAAATTAAAAGGTATGTATTTTATTGATAAGTAAATTAATATGGGTTAAAGATAGAAATAAAATAGAATAAAATTATAAATCTAAATTTGGTTTAAATATAACATTATGATTATATATTTCTAATAAAACTTAAAAATTAAATATCAAGACACACGCATATATGTATATATATATACATATATACATATATATACACATATATATACATACACACACATACACATATATACACACAGATACATACACACATATATATATATATATAATTATTTACCTTTTGATTCTTTGCCTTTTGAAATAAATAATCAACGAGAAAGTATTCATATGGATGTTAATTGTAGCTTTTCAACTTATGAAATGTTAAGTTTTGAAAAGAACGCTAATGGTATATTTTATATCGGTTAGAATACGTTTGACCAAAAACGCTAAATTTAAAATTAAAAAAAGAAAGGGGAGATAATCTTATTTCTTTAATTAAAACAATGCAAGGGAGATAATTGGTATTTAACTTAATTTATTAATAAGGAATAATAAATCAAGGAAACAATATATTATAATCTATTTTGAAATTATTGAATTTTATATTTGATAATTTATTTATTTACTGAAATTAAAAAAATATATCATAGGTTAAGGTTAATAATATATTTTAATAATATATAATAATGGTCGATATATCAGATCAATTAATAACAATCATCAATATTAGATGATCAAAAATTATTATTAATATGCATGTCAAGTTATAGTTTGATTTTAATATTGAATATTAATAAGTAACATTTTTAATGATTTAAGGTGGTTTATATTTATTAAATTTAAACCAACTTTTATGACTGCATGCGAAAATAAGTTCTTCTCTCGAATTTAAGAGGGTGGTTCTATTTTTTATATCTTCATATTTTAAAATTTTTAGGGTCTCTTTTGTACAAAGTGCACAGAATTTATCTCCTGGCTTGTATGCGTTGTAAGATCCTATTATTTCCATTTCAAATTGAAAGAAATATTGTTATCTTTGAGTCGCCAAATATGCTTGGATAGGGTAGTTTGGTTTAACAGGGAGTGATTTTTAAAAGAATATTTGTGCGTTGAAATTCTACTTTTTATTAAGCCAGATGTGGAACCAAAATATATTGCCTCTTGTTTAGTGTCATTATTTTCCAGTAGATTAGGTGTTGGATTATTATATGGTGGGTTGGTCTGTATTTGATTGATAGATTAGTTAAAGTTGGTGTCATTATTTGATCGGGTGGTTGAGTTATGGCTGCTATTAAATTCATTTAGATTTGGGGTTTTTGATACTGTGCAGCTATAGACTAAATTTTTTATTTTACATGAGCCTCGTAGGGGACATTTATTTTTTCTTCAACAGTTGCAGCCTGCTATATTTTGTATATTTGTATTTTCTAGCTTATTAATTTTTTATTGTTAGATATTGTTACATATATACGTATATACATATATATATAAACATATATACATATATATACACAGCAGAAAAGATATCTCTTTAAATAGAATTCAAAGAATCATAAAGTTTGACCGGTCGCTTAATTAAGGTCAGGTCGTGTACTGGATATAGACACTTGGTTCGGGAAGGAAAGAGGGAAACAAGAAGATAGAGATAATAATAAAAATAAAATAAAAATAAAAGGATGGGCCAAATACGTAAATGGAATAATTCGTTTTATCAAGATTTATCCTAGTTTCATCTCAAATCCCTTTGTCAGTTTAAATCGTATTTGTTCAGTCAACTCAAGTTATATATATATACTGCCCGTGAGGTGCTAATTTTTTTTTTATTTTATACGTATCTATAGTTTCCCTTAAAAAGGAGGATTGACTAAGGTTTAGAATATATTAATGTTTAGTAATTGTCTGTATTTTTTAGATGAGGTGTTTTCATTGATTGAGATTGTCGGACTGACTTCCTCATCTTGGTTGTTATAGTCACAACGTTTCGGCCGTTTTGCTATGCGGCTTTCTTCAGGTGTTTTGTATCAACTGGGGAACCGTTTGTTAGGAGTCTCGAACGCAAGCCTTTATTATTATTACAGGGGTACCGTGTTCGGACTCCAGCTAGGCTCTGGGACATAGTTGCTGATTCTCTGTTTTGAATGTTACTTTTCACTGAACTCAGTACCTTTGGGTAACTGTAAACTTTGATACAACGTCTAGAACCACTCGGCCACATGTCACTAGGACAATTTTTAGTTGGTTTTGTTAATGTTAAACCTATGTTGTTATTCAAGGTGTTCTCTCTCTATTAGAGGTGTTCAAATTGCATTCAGCTCTATGCGTGGTTTGCTCAGTAGGTTGTTGTGTCCGACCATGTGAGCTGTTTCTTTAAGTTTTCTCACTTTCCAGTGGGTCTCTCTGTTTATTATTTTTACTTCATCCCACAGGGGGTGATTGTCCCTCCTCTCCATCCAGACATGGTTTGCTATACCCGATTTTTCCGTCTCCCCTTTAGTTACCGCTTTTCGGTGTTCTTCCACCCTTACTTTAAGGGGGCGGCATGTTTCACCCTTGTAAACCTTTCTGAAACTGCATGGGATGGAGTATATGCAGTTCTTGGTAATGTTCTCCTCCATGGGGGGCTTCACTCGTACCAGGTGTCGTCTGAGTGTTGACTCGCTCTTGAATACCGTCCTGATGTTGTAGGGGGCACATATTCTCTTAATCTTTTCGGAGATGCCTCGTATGTATGGTAGGCAGACCGCTGGAGGTTTTTGGGTTTCATTCTCCTCTCTTATACTATTAACACGTATGGTGGATAGTATGCTATCGGGGTAGTTGTTACGACAGAGGGTATTCTTCAACCTGACCATTTCTTGGTGGTATGTAATGGTGTCGTTACTTATTGTCTCTGCTCGATGTTGTAAGCAGCCTGCGATTCAATGTTTGATACTGTATGTGCGATGGGAGTTGAAGTTAAGGTATTGTCCGGTGAAGTTAGGCTTGCGATATACGGATGTCTTAAACCCATGCTCTGTGCGTGATATGAGTATATCAAGGAAGGCCAGTCGGTTATCTTTTTCTTTCTCTATTGTGAACTGTATCGAACCAGGAAGGATGCCAGCAGAACAATTTTTCAAAGTTCTCGAAAAAGAAACTTGTTCATGGATCTGCGTTTACATTTAGGCACGGATAGAGTGAGAAATGTCCTATATAGTGGTTTTAGCTAGTTCAGTGTTTAATGTGGAAGTTTGGAAGGGGGGTATATGTTGGAGTTTAGACGAACACTTACCATAAAAATAGCGATAGATAGGAAAAAGGCTCGTCACGTCTTTCCTCTGAGAAAGAGGTTGCAGATAAGAAAAAAAGGGCATCACCCAAGAGGTTTTGAAACCGGTTTTGTAACGATAAAAGGCATAGTAGAGCATGCAGAGCAACTACTGCATAGATAGAGGATCGCATCGACAGTGATATACTTTCGGGAGCGGTAGAGTGATCCAACCATCTTTCCAGCGACTTTTGCAACCGATTTGATGAATGCGTTCCATTTCAGAATAGAAGCTTGTCAAGACATGGGAGTGGTTCCCCAAGACTAGAGCCATTCATTTAAATTGGGGCGTGATGGGAATCAGAGCGACTATGATGAAAAGAAGGAAGTTTGATTTTGAATGCATTAAAATTAACCAACCACCTTTTTCCCATTGCACCACGTTCTCTATTTCATTGCTGGCCTTTGAACTGTCGCCATATATTGTCGTGTCGTCTGCATAAATGTCTACGATTAACCTAAGGTTGTAATTTTCGAGATCATTGATGGAAATCAGGAACAGGGTTTAACCCAGAATGTAACCCTGAGGGACAACAGTGTATATACAGTGAGTTTCTGATTTCTGCCCACAACGATTACTTTTATAAGCCTATCAGAGAGAAAGGGGTTATTACTGCGAGGATATTCCCAGCTATTCCATAAATAGCAATCTTGTGAAGTAGACATTTATGTGACACTCTATCAAAAATCTTTGATATGTTAAGAGCTATTGCTATAGAGCCAAAGTCTCTGTCGAGCGATTCGCTAATCCTGTGTGATATAACAGTAAGCACATCAGCTGTATATCTCGCAGAACGGAAACCATACTGCATGTCACTGAGTAGATTATATTTCCTGATGTGGTTAGCCACTATTCTGTTTATCGGTTTCCAGCAACTTATTCATGATGCACAGGAGACTGACTGGTCTGTACTGAAGAAAGGGGTGATCGATCACCGGAAGTTTAAAATACACGTCAGACTGATAAAGTTTTCCAAGGTGTTTTAGGCAACTTTTAAACAGATTTCTAAGTACGGGAGCTGGTTCCTGTTAAAGCTTTTTGAGCACTATGACTGGAATGCCTTCGGTGCCAGTTGCTTTCCTTGAATAAAGGTTTTTTCATAAGCTTAGCAGCATTACGTACAGAAATTTGTATGTCGCTTAGTGTGTATTCAGTCACAGGAAGGAAATCGGTGGGTAGGCGGACCTAATCGCAAAGGGTAGAATTTGTTACAAAGTTCTTGGCAAAGAGTTTGTTTTGTCAGATGCTGACGAGATTACCTCAGGTCCATTGATGATTGTAGAGATAGAGGAAACGCTTCTGTTCAAGACCCTGTTTGTTATCACCCAAAATGGTGGGCGCCAAGCCGCTGCTCTGCTAATTTAAGCTTGACGTACAACGTGGGAATCTCTTGCATTTTTTGTTACTCGTTTACAATTGTCCTAGGCCCTGTCGGTGGAGCATTAGAATACACCGACTGCCTCCTTGCAGAGGGTAAAAGTCCCTCAGTGGGGGTCCTGGATATGACCTTAAACTATATCCAGTGGTGAGGCCCCAGCTTGTGGGCTTTGGGGAGTGTGGAGCCACCTTTTAATTACCATTGCTCCCAGGTCCACTCTGACCCGGAGTGATAGTACCTGTTAGGGCCCCAACTATGGGTTAAATAGAAAATGACTTGAAAACAACAAATGTATTCTATTAAAAGTTTTTTTCTTCAAAATCTTTGGGTTCGGCATTAAATAACCCGAAAAGGGTTGATATGCCGTAAAACAAAAAATACCAACCAACCAACAATTGTCCTAGCAGCTCTAAAGCTGACTTTTGTTTCACGACATCTATTACGCTGGAAACAATTGAAATAGTGATTTCTGTGTACAATAGCGTGGCGCATTCTGGAGTGAGCCACGGCTGACTGTTGAATTTGAAAGGTATCGGACGAATTATACTCACAGTTAACCATTCAGTCAGGTTTGATACTGTAGAGGGGACATTCTTTTTGAACATGAAGTGCAGAGATATATCTGATATAAATGTTCAAAAGTCATTCTAGTCAGTCATAGAGTATCTATACACAGTACGATAGAGAGGTGCATCAAAAAACTTATTACGTTTTACTTTTATCTTAACTGAGACAGCTGAGTGATCGGAAGATCCTAAATGAAGACAGAACGAAGGATGAGCACATATCAGGGCAAGTTGTTAAAACAGATAACGGAGACTTGCATGTTGTTTGTCGGAATTGGACATACGGATAGGTTCGTGAACTATTTGCGTTTGATAATAGGCAATCGAGAAATAATGACACTACCCCCCTCATCATTCTGTTTAAGTAGACTAACCATTAAACGTTGTGAACATTTAAGTATCTGCAGACGTAAATGTTAGCCTATGGATGAGTAGACAAAGTATAGTAATTTTCTATGATAGTAATTCCGCTGTTGTGGAGTCGATAGAGGGTAAATATGAATGTTGTGTTGCGAGCAAATGCTACTCTGAAACTCATGTAGGACAAATTAGGATCTTCTCTGGAAATGTCCCTACCACAATAAAAACCATATTTAATGTAGGCACATATTTCAAGCCGATTTGGGAGGTTAAATGCTGATGCCAAATTTGAATATCCGGTGATCATGCACTCATTGGGGGAAACAGTAGGTCCAAAGCCAGTTTCGCAAAGGGACAATGAGTCTGGTTTAATATCCTGTAATTGGATTTCGACCTATGAAAGGTTGGGACGTAGACCTCTTATATTAGAGAAAGTGGTGGTCTACGCTGGGAGTAGGAGTTCTGAGTTTAACATTGTTTTATTATTTGTGAATTTTCATTTTTTGATGGTGATAAGAGATGTTAATAAGGTCGGCAGTTGATTGAGCATAACGGAGAAAAAAGGAAAGAAGAATGATTTTTGGAATGATAAGATAAAGTTGTAAAAATTATCCACTAAGATGGCATCGAGTGGCTTCACCAGAACTTACTGCATGGTTCAGAATCCATTCATCAAATGGCAAGACAACAGTCCCAGTACTTCGTACATGCTGATACGACAGCATCCTTGTGGGTTGATTCAATAATCGGGTCCCTGTCTATCAGGCAGATAACATCAATCCAGGTAAAACGTTTACCTCCAGCACCCTTATTACTGTAACGTGCATCCAGGAGATAAGCGCCCGCGTGTTTGCGTGTTGTGTGGGTACGTGGGAGAGACGGATGAGGGGAAAAAGACTTACCTCGAGACCAGCTCAGCGTTACCGACCAAAAATAGAAAAGAGGACCAAGATGGCGACCGCCGTCTTTTGTAAAGTATGATGTCTCGCAAAGTCACACGAATTCTCGGAATATGCAAATTTAGCCGGCCTAGAACGACGATAAAAGCGGGTGAGGGGAAAGACGTGGGGGAGTGACGATTGAGTTGGCTGGGGAATCGTGTGGCTGTTGCTTCTTGTGCCGTGTTGAGGATATCTTACCGTGTTAAAGAGAGAGTCGGGCGCCATCTTGAATTTTTCCTTACATTTTTTTCTTACAAGCTATTCCGGCCATTTGGCCTCTAGGACTATGACCGAGTCGAAATTTGACTTAAAGCTCATACCCGAGTTTGACTGGTCCACGTCCATCGTCGACTGGGTTGAAAGGGTCGAGCTGACGTGCGACCTTTGTGAGGTGAAAAGGGTACACACTGTAATTCCCCTGAGATTGGCTGGGGGTGCCTTGAGTGTATATCAGCAACTCAGTGCTGCCGAAAAGGGAGATGTCACCGCAATTAAAGCTGCGCTGTACAAGGCATTTGCCATGGATCCTTGTACGGCCTATGAAAAATTTGCTTCCCGAAAACTTCTACCGGAGGAAAGCGTGGACGTTTTCTTCGCTGAGTTAAAGAAACTCGCAGTTCTGTTCGGTGGAGGGGTGTCGGAGCGGACGCTCGCGTACGCGTTTGTGGCGGGCCTTCCCACTCGGGTGAAGCAGCTACTGAGAG
Organism: Euprymna scolopes; assembly: GCF_053919585.1. Lineage (NCBI taxonomy): Eukaryota > Metazoa > Mollusca > Cephalopoda > Sepiida > Sepiolidae > Euprymna > Euprymna scolopes. The sequence goes on from NC_136501.1 coordinate 36,010,439, forward strand.
CCTCAACCAGCGTTTCAACAACGACCATGGAACACTTGATAGAACGTGCTCGAGCCATCATCAAAGATGAGGAGGACCTGGGGGAACTAGTTGTGATGGCGACACAGACAGGCCAGATTGGCGCTCGGGAGATTCCGAATCAGAACCCTGCAAGCAATGGGAAATGTTTTCGCTGCGGCCGACGCGGACATTTTGCAAGGAATTGCACCAACAAGGGGCGTGTGCGCTGTTTTAAGTGTGGCGGTTTGGGGCATCTAGCCCAAAACTGTGCGGGAAACGTATCAGGGGAGAGGACGTCAGCGCCGCCCTGCTCACCGAGCAAAATTTGAACAAGGCGCAACCAGTAATAACCGTCTACGTAAACAGGATACCCTGCTCAGCACTTCTCGACTCAGGCTGTTCGCATACTATAGTGAGCACCAGGCTGTGTCCAAGTTGGACTAAGAGGAAGATCAAAGTCACCACGATAGGAGGCGAGACCCAGACATGCTGTGGAGCTGGAACTGTCAAGATCTACACGGACACCGGTGCAGCCACTAAGATCAATGTGCTCGTGACCCAAGGAAATCTCCTGGGGTTTGACCTGTTGCTCGGATACGATGCCATCAAGGCGCTGGGGGGAGTCGCAATTCATCGGGATGGAAAGGTGCGATTCTTAGAGGCCCCAATGTGTGCAGCGCTCCATATCGATCGGCCGGATTTTACAGTGGACTACGACTCGCGCAAGAGGGCCTGGATTGCATCTTGGAAGTGGACCGAGGGAATGGCACCGACTAAACTCAAGAATGGGGTTGCAGAGTACCCTATACCTAGTGAGGCCCGAGCAGAATACGAAAAGGAACTAAAGGCGTGGATCTAAGATGGCTGGTTAATCCCCTACCCTGAGGACAAGCTTGGGCCTCCGAAGGGTCTAATACCTTTGATGGCAGTAGTCCAGCATAACAAGTCGAAAGTACGGCCCGTGCTGGACTATAGGGAGCTTAACAAGCATATTGAAGCCTACACTGCCGATGCTGACGTATGCGCCAGTAAGTTGAGGGAATGGCGTCAGAAAGGCACTAATGTCTCAATATTGGATTTACGAAAAGCCTATTTACAGGTGCGAGTTGATGAGACGTTGTGGCCGTTCCAGACAGTTTGGTTCCAGGGGCAGAGGTACTGCCTTACACGCCTTGGCTTCGGCCTAAATGTGGCACCACAGATCATGAAGACTATTGTCAACACAGTATTGTCCCAAGAAAAGCCCATGAGGGACTCAACGTCAGCTTACATTGATGACGTATACGTCAATGAAGATGTACAGTCTGCGTCGTGTGTCAAAGAAAAGTTGGCTCAGTTTGGTCTGGAATGCAAGAATCCCGAACGTTTAAGGGAAGGAGCACGTGTATTGGGATTGGATGTTTATGAAGAGGATGGCACCCTACAATGGAGGCGTGGCAGTGAAATTCCAAGCATCCCCAACCTCGTTACAAGGCGGACCGTTTTCTCTTGGTGTGGAAATCTTGTTGGTCACTTACCGGTCTGTGGCTGGCTCCGCGCAGCTGTTGGTGTGATTAAACGCAGAGCAAATTTAACAACCACGGGTTGGGATGACATATCCGATGATGTCCTACTAACTCTGATGATTAAAGAGACACTGGAGAGAGTGAACAAGAAGGACCCTGCCTGTGGGTGGTGGTGTGTTAACGGAGACAACGTAGGTGTGTGGGTTGATGCCAGTTCTTTGGCGTTGGGAGTATCGTTGGAGCAAGGAGGAAACGTGTTCGAGGATGCGTGTTGGCTGCGGCCCGTAACAGATTCTCAGCATATCAACCTGGCAGAGCTGGACGCTGTTGTAAAGGGGGTAAATCTGGCCCTGCAGTGGCAGTCTAAGAAGTTGACCTTGTACACAGATTCTCTCTGTGTCTACCACTGGGTGTCTGACACACTTTCAGGACGGACACGAATCCGTACCAAGGCAGCAAGCGAAATGTTAATACGGAGAAGGCTAGACACGCTAAAAAACCTGGTATCTGAGTATGGGCTATCACTGAGCGTCACTCTGGTGCCATCACATTGTAATCGTGCTGACCAACTGACCCGTGTACCTCACAAATGGTATGAAGCCGCGAAGATGGGAATGGAGATTACTGCTCGATCTTGTGCAGTTGCAATCGACCCATGTCAAATACAAAAAATTCATGCACAGAGCGGACATCCGGGTATCAAGAGGACCCTTTATTTTGTGAGGCGTGCATACCCAGCAGTGACCAAGATGGATGTCAGACAGATCGTCAGAAATTGTGAGGCTTGCCAGTCTATTGATCCTACACCAGAGCGATGGCAGAAGGGTCGCTTGGAAGTTGAGAGTGTGTGGCAGCGGCTGGCCATGGATATTACCCATTACAGTGGCAAGCCCTTTCTAACTCTCATTGATTGCGGGCCTACGAGATTTGCGGTGTGGCGGCAGATGACCAGACAGGATTCAGCAAATGTTGTTCGCCACCTATCATCCATTTTTTTTGAGCGAGGTGCGCCGGAAGAGCTCCTGACTGACAATGATGCAGCGTTTTGTAGCCAGCAAGTCCGGCAGTTGTTAGATGAGTGGGACGTCCGTCTACGGTTGCGATGTGCGCATGTGCCATCAGGAAATGGCATTGCTGAAAGAAGCCATCGCAGCATCAAGAGAATTGCTGCCAGGAAGCGATGTACTATTGCGGAAGCAACATATTGGTACAACATTACGCCAAAGGACGGGACGTCCCCTTCAACCGCACCTGCGAATGCTATTTACACGTACCGAGTCGGAGTGAAGGGAATCAACACTACGCAGCCAACCGACAAGGGAACATATAACAGATATGAAGTGGGAGATCCAGTGTGGGTGCGGCCTCCAGGAAATCGGTGCACCGACAAGTTTAAGCGAGGACACATATCTGGAGTGATTAGCCAGCAGTCTGTTTTGGTCGATGGAACCCCACAACATGTGCGAGATCTTCGCCCAGCTACCGAGGTGCGTCATACAACTACAGAATAAAGCAGTTAAGCGTCTAGCGATGAGCTGCCGATGCACGGATTCAGTGAGCCCCTTCCAGAGACTGATAGCGATACTTCATCTGATGAGGCGGAACCAGATCCAGAGCCCGAATCTGAAACAGTGAATGTACCTCTTCGCAGAAGCACACGCACTAAAAGGCCACCCCCCAGTGCTCTCTATGTGATCATCAGATCAGGGGGGAGTGTAACGTGCATCCAGGAGATAAGCGCCTGCGTGTTTGCGTGTTGTGTGGGTACGTGGGAGAGACGGATGAGGGGAAAAAGACTTACCTCGAGACCAGCTCAGCGTTACCGACCAAAAATAGAAAAGAGGACCAAGATGGCGACCGCCGTCTTTTGTAAAGTATGATGTCTCGCAAAGTCACACGAATTCTCGGAATATGCAAATTTAGCCGGCCTAGAACGACGATAAAAGCGGGTGAGGGGAAAGACGTGGGGGAGTGACGATTGAGTTGGCTGGGGAATCGTGTGGCTGTTGCTTCTTGTGCCGTGTTGAGGATATCTTACCGTGTTAAAGAGAGAGTCGGGCGCCATCTTGAATTTTTCCTTACATTTTTTTCTTACAATTACTGTCCTGGCCACAAGGATAGAGATAGGGAGAGAAAATCAGGACATCTTATAAGACTGCTCAGAAAAAAAAACACTGCCTGCTCAGAGTACAGGTACTTTTGTCAGATACATCGCTCATTTTGAATGAGGACTTAGAGACAAAATAAAGAAACGAAAGTTACGGAGCGGCCGAAAACGCATCCACAACAGGTTTCCTACTCTCTATTAAAAATAACCCCCCTAAAAAAAGTATTGTATTTAATATAAGTTCAAAACAAGTCCTGTTTGCATTTAAGGAAGGAATATAGATAACTTCTTTCACTAAGGATTTTTTAAGGTAACACAGCATAAACAAGCAAGAAAAGATAAATTAAACAGTGGAAAAGTTCAGAAAATAAGTTTCATACAAGAATCTTCAAAAAACAGTCAATTTGATTAAATTTGATTGGAAGGGACCATTTTCGAGTATAATTAGACAGTTTTGCCGACTGTAAAATGAAGTGCGCAAACTAGAGAGAAATAGAGAGAGATGGGGTGAGATGGAAGAAAATGCAGGGTAAGCAGGGTTGAAGTCACGTGGTGTAGAATTTTGTCTACATTATTTGAGTAATAAGAACAAAACGCTAGCGTTTATATAGAAAAGAATGGTAGATTTGGGGGGGGGGGCAGCATAGGAATATACAAAACATTGCTTAGATTTATAGCGAGAGTAAATAGTATTAAAATAAGAAAGAAAAGACAAACAAAACAGTGGAAATGTCGATGAAATTAATAAATAAGTTTCATATAAAGACCTGAAAAAAACAGTAAATTTAAAAAAAGGGGTATCAAAAAATAACGTTCTTATAACTGATAACAAGTAAATATTTTACTGATTATATCTTGATTAAGACAATTTTTGTTAAAAAAAAAATGTTTTGCAGACTGTGAAATTGGGTGCACAAACTAGAAAGAAAGAGAGAAAGGTTGAGAAAGAGGCAGAGTAAGCTACTATGCATGGGTTGATGTCACGTGGTGAAGAATACCGACTACTTAATTTGATTGGTCACAATACTTGAATTCAAACATAAGTGATAATAAAATATAAATTAATGAATAGATAAACTTTACCGATAGCGCTGGAAAGTATTTAAATCGCCCTAATATAATTTGCGTCAACTACGTATTGGCGTTAAAACCAATTTAATGCTTAATATAAGCTTAAACATTGATCCGTAGAGCCAATAATTATTTTTATATTATAAATAAAAGAAATTATATTTTCACATTTCATTTCTTTTAACTGAGATATAAATAATAGAGCACACTCGATGTTTCCAATCATGTACTGTAACAAGTTATAAATGCGGGCGTTTATTCGGTCGTCTTTAAATATAACATTCAATTAACGTTCTTCTTTTGTATGTGCCAAGTGTTGCATTGCTTATAGAAAGTCCGGACAACTTCCCGTATTCTCTTAGTAAAATATTGCATGCGAACAAACGTTATACTATAAGTAAACTCTTGAAACTCTCTTTTTATGAACGTAAAGTTACACACATAAGCACTATTTTTCTCTCCCCTCCTCTCTCTCTTCCCCCTCTCTCTGTCTCTGTCTGTCTCTCTCTCTCTCTCTTTCTCTATCTCTCTAAGGAATGGATTGATAGCAACAAATAGTGTAGTTCATCGTTAGTTACAATTGTTTCAAGACTATTCGGACAAATTCAAACATAATGTCGTTTGAAAAATTTCGGAAGAACAGCCTTTCGTCAGACTTATCGGATAAAAACATTTTAAGAATAAAACGTTATTGAAACTATTTCCCTTATAAGGAAAAGAAAACAAGCAAATATATTTTACCTACATCTCATCCTTTATATATATAAAGGAACAAACCGTATTATGTGTTCATCAACATTTCGTCTTTATTTCGAGACTTCCTCAGGATGAACACATAATACGGTTTGTTCTTTTTATTTCTCTATTTTGTCGGAATACTATTTCCATTATTTTCATCATTATATATATATAATATATATATATATATATATATATATATATATATATATATATATATATACGGTGTATTTAAGCAGCTTGTTTTAATTCGGACAATTATGGTTGAATAGCATGGAGTGTTTTTGCTGGGTGAGCTTTTTTGTAATCTAAAAATTTTTCGAATTGCCTGAAGACGACTGATGAAATTCAGTCAAAAGTACTTTCAAAAAACAATTAAAAAAACAGATGGAAGAAAACGGCTATGGAATGTTCTAGCTCAGATTCGACTGAGAAATAAGAACGACTATTTGAAAAATTACAAAAACAGCTCATTAAACAAAAAAAAACAAAAAACTCCGTGCTATTAAATAATAATTGCCTGTATTAAAACAAACCGCCTAAATACACCGTAGAGAGAGAGAGAGACAGACAGACAGACAGACAGACAGATAGAGACAGAGACAGACAGAGACAGAGAAACAGGCCAAAAGAAAAAGGGAGAGAATAAAGAGAGTCAGGCAGACAGACGGGTAGGCGTTTCATGTAAATACCAACACCATTTGCGTAACTTAAATATTTAATAAAGTGTAACAATTGTATGCTCTTGTGTTTTAATTAGTTTCTGTGCACTTTTACAGACATCCTGTACGAATCAAACAATAAATATTAGATTGTGGGTTCTGAATACGTTGAATGAACAAAATATTTGAATTTGCATTTTTAGAATTGCTATTAGGGATATTCAGAAAAAAATGGCAGAAAAGACTCCACACAGATATAACGTCATCAGGCGAAGAGGCGACCAATTTTCTAGATAACGTCTCTTATTTCGGACGCATTCAGTAGTGATAAAAAGGGTAGGTAACTCTATTCTCTCTGTCTTTTTTATTTCGATTGTGAATAGATGCCGGGAGCTACGAAAGGAGGACACTTTTAGACGACATTAAGGTTTGTCAGTTGAAAATAGAAAACCGCGAAACCATATATTATCTCATTTCCAGTTAGATAAATGTTTTGGCGCCGCGAGTTCGGATGCATTTTCATTCGCTTTTTACTTGAACGTTTTTATACTCGATATCTCAGTTGATTTTATTTATATAATTGCTGCTTAAATGTTTTTTCGAGATGTATTTAATTCAGTTTTGATATGTGTATTTTCGTCATTTAAATGTTACATTTTGCTTTTTACTTTTTTTTTATTTTTGTGCGTTATAAATTTGCTGTCCGTATATTTTGGTAAAAAATTACAAATTGTTGTTTTTCTCGCAACCAATTATTATTTTACCCTGGAAGCATATTTTCATATAAAGTCGATCAATTTCCATCCGAGTTTTTTGTTGTTTTTTTTGTTTTGCTGCTATTTTACAAAAAAATTCAAAAACTTGTTTATTTATTTATTTTTTAATAAATGAAATTAACATAAATACAAAACATAAAAGAAGAGACTTTAGCTTGGAGAAAATAATAACTTTTATTTCGTATTCTCCTCTAATGAATCACAATTCAAATTAAAAAAAAAATAAAGAGCGAATACAGTTATCTACTATTTTTCTCATTTACTGAATGCGTCTAAAATGAGCGACGTTTTCTAGAAAATTGGCGACTCTAAACCTGTGTAGAAATTTTATTTTCCACCTTCTGTCTTTCCTTCTCACTCCCTCCCTTTCTTTACCCCCCTTTTCTTGGTGTATCTTGTGCTGCTACTGCTTGTTATATCACGTGTTGAATGCGTGCCTTTAGATTGATAAAAGGAGATGTGTGCGCCATTTTGTTGGAACTTTTGAATAAAGTTGGTTCGCTATCCCGCGTGAAGAGAAAAGACGTTAAAAATCGCAAGTTTGAACAAGAGAAAAACATGTCGGCTCGCTATCCAGCGTCAAGAGAAAAGATGTTAAAAATCGTAAGTTTAAACAAGAGAAATCAGTGGTTTGGTTTCTATTTCCTAAATCGGGATTCGTCAAGTTTCTGTGCTATTTCGTTTACGTTTTAGTATTCAGCATTAGTTTTACTGTAAAAATATTTAAGATATACGATGAAAAATTTTTTAATAACATGGTCTATCTTACGTCTGAACTCTTAAAGATGACGCAAGTTGATAAAGAATAGAAAATGCCCAAAAGTTCAGAGAAAATAACTTCATAATTTTACATACTGATAGAGTACAAACAAGCTATGGACATATGTCAACTTATTTAAATTTCTGTGTCTATAAGTAAGAGATAAGATATTGTATAGAAATTAATAATTTCAAATATAAAAACCATCCACAGCATAACATTTAAGTGTAGAAATGAATGATGTAACGAAGGTTAAGTGATTGTGTTTGTCTGCCCTTTTACTGCAGTATAATTAGACATGGCGGCGTTATGTTCGGTGTGAAGAAATGAATGAATATTACGTTACATTTGTTTAGAAATAAAATATCGAAATGCTGCATACAATGATTCTTGTGGGCAAAATTAACTTGATTCATAGGTTCGGTAGCACCATTAAATGAGATTTGTGTCAGAAACATCTTTTTAACAAAAATAATATCCAGTTTCAAGTAACCAGATGCCTTGAATGTGTACAATTATGATTTATTATTCAGTTTTATTTCAAAATAATTATGTTACATATGTTTCGAGAGAGTGTAGTGGTTAAGCAGTCTAGAAAAGATTAGCATTTTCGAGATAGAAAGTGGTTTCAGCAAATAAACGGAAGCTGAAAATAAACCATAATTTACCATCGTATTTTTTCTGATTGACCTCGCGATAAGTGAAAGCAGAAATCGTTCATCGACCCAAAATCCGATAAGGTTAAGAGATTCAATAATATAATAGCTTAAAGCACCAGGCCAAAAAATCCTGCACCTCCTCTCTTTCTAATTCTTTCTCTTAAACGAATGTATCCCTATATATATATATTTATACATATATATATATATATATATAGTAATTTATAAAATATATATGGCGACTAAGCTACACTGAATATTCTGCCTAACAAAAAGTGTAGTTTATCAAGCAATAATATTTGCGAAAGAAAACCCGAATAACAAGAAATATTACATTATAAAAACAACACTAGCGAATAAATACTGGGACCTCAAAGAAAGCGGACATTCGCCGGTAGTCGAATGGAAAATAATGAGACAAGCTACCACGTGCAGACACTTAGACGACCCATGTAAATTATGCCTCCATGAAAAATTTGCTATCCTGTACTTTAAAGAACCTCAAAATCTATTAAACTGTAGACGAGAAATAGCAAACAACTGTGTTCACAAAATAAAACTCACTCTAGGATAGCGATAAAAAATAGCTTTAAAACTAACAATAACAATAGAAAACAAACAAATAAATAAATTAAATAAACATGAATATACATAATATGTACATATATATATGTATATGTGTGTGCATGTGTGTGTACACATAGGTATATTCATATATATATATATAAAAAAATAAAAATAAAAAAGAGGGAAAAGATCTACCTTAAACCACTAACGTAGTTCTAAAACAGATCCTTTGTTCGATAAAATGCATGCCCATTGGCTGATAGGAGGGGGCGCGGTGGATACTAGAAAGCTGATTGGCTAACTAGAAATCCTCAACATATATAAAAACAAGAAGCAACCACAAAATTCGCGCATATGCCTGGCGAATCCTACAGTGGGTGAAACGCAGAATATTCAGTGTAGCTTAGTCGCCATATATATTTTATAAATTACTAACTAGCTCTACCTACGTATTGAACACTTTTGAAGTAAATACTTAAAGTTTACGCATAAATCTATACTTTCGTACATTAAATTTATGTGAGTAAATGAAGTAGTTATATATATATATATATATATATATATATATATATATATATATATATATAGGGTGACCCAATAAAACGGGCCCGAACTGTAATTAGGTTCCGTTTCTTAGTGTTTTGTCCGAATGAAATGAAACTTTGGCCATAACTAGTTTATTATATTCAAAACATCACATCAAAACACTAGGGTCTTTGGCCTTTTTGTTCTCCGTTCTACAGCATATGTTCTAGATGGCCTCCATTTTGCTTTTGTTTCTTTTTGGGTCACCCTGTATATATGTTTCATTTTGAATTTCTACGATTGTCTTATTTACGTACTTCGTTTTGCGAATAAATTCACCATTCAAAGCATACTCGAGTTCCTGTTAATTAAGTGAAATTAGATATGATGGAAACACGCGTGGATCCCAGCAACATATGTGCACACTATTTTACAATCAAATCGATTGATTGCAATCTATTCTATAACCCATCACGATACACTGGGAAGAAGCTTCACATTCCTGTATTCACCAGCTTAGTCCATAATACATTGCACTGTAGAAAACCTACTGTTGATTTTTTTAAAATTTTGTATACATAATGGCGAGAATCAAAGTTTATAATGCAAACGTCAAGTATAATGGCTCAATTGTCCACTAAACAGAAACATTCATTTTGAACGCACCCTTTTTATATGAACAAAAGAACCTTCTGTGTAATACATTCATCAATGAACGTGCTAGTATATTATAATTCTATCAGAGAATATTGATTGTTGTAGCGAGTTACAGAAATGCACGGATCACGCTCACACATGCACATATTAGAGTGAACAGTTTCACCGAAGATATTTTCTAGCAGCAGACCATATATGATAATCAGATACTAACTATATATTTTATATCAAGTAAAAATAAAATAGATTGAAACACACATGATTAAACATTTCTATGCTTCTATATTGGAAATTGGTGAAAATTAACCTCACTTGTAAACTAACTAAATCGCAACAACGAACATCTAAGCTTGTGCTACGCTGAGTCTACAAGTCCAATAAAGTCGCAGAAATATTAATTAAAGCGGGTGCTGTATCGTCACGTACGAAAAGTTCGTTGTAATTAAGAAGACAAAATTAAATTTGTAATTAACATTTTTGTGATGATTCACAACCAGTCAAGGCACGGAGGCACTCGAAGATAAGATTAAAGAATTCGTCAACTGAACGACAAAAGCATTAAAACAATGTGTGAAAAAGACAGAAAATTACTGAAAATTTGTTGTTCAAGAAAGATTGCTCAACAAATATTTTTACATTAGACTTAGAAGACGACCATGCTGTAGTTGGTTGTAAAATTTGCTCGTGTTATTTTAAAATTGTTCTTTTTTCTCATAAAAATTGTTTGGAATTTGGCACAGGGAAAGAAAGATTTTCTGTTGTGGTTGTAGCTGGTTGAGATCTCTAGTTTCTACATGGGAAACGTGTGAATCACGCAAGCAATTGCGTCATAATAAAAATCATAAATAGTATTTTAGTGTACTAAAGCAATTTAAATGTGAAGGAAAATCTTGTAAATAAGTACTTTAAACAAACTAAGCTTTTCTCTTGCCACTACCCCCGCCTCAATCATATCAAAGCGAATGGCAAAGACAAGCTGTCGAATTAAAACTGAACTCGGAACATGTTTAATAACTTGCAAGAGAAATACTTCTTACTTTTACAATCTCAGCGACTTTACCGGATTTAAAAAACCTCATCTTTTATTTAGAGCTAAGTTTCCAACGTTTTACACCTCACAAGATTAAGTCAACTGGATTGATTGGCCACGATGGTTATACTGTGTTAAAAAAATGTAAGTTCACAATTTGTAAATTTAGAGCTTCGTAATATTTGTTTTGTACAGAGAGGTTATTAATAAATTCAATTACAATATTTAATACATTTAGTCGATATATTCGAATGTACGTTCATTCGTATTTAATTGACGTGAACTAGTATTACGTGTACAATAGCGCTTTGAATAGTGATGTGTTCGCTAGATTATTATTTTATAATTTCGGGACGCGACTGCATATATGTATTGATATTAATATTTACTTTACATTTTAAGTATGTTATTCAAACACTGGTATTATTTATTGAAAGGAAAACACATGGTCATGTTTCATGCCGAACGTTTTCCTCAATTCAATAGTTCTCTCCTTGTTGAAGCCTCTTACTTTAATGTACTTTTATAACTGAAATTTATTCCAAACGTAAAGTGAAAATCTGTTGTTAAGGCTTTTTGAAAAGAAAACTGTTGGATTTTTCCGCTACCCCCAAAATATCCCGTCTATTTGTACAAGGGTCAAATATGTCGTGTCGCAAAATCTTGGGAGATGCCACTCAAAGATTATAGATATTATATTAATAGAGTATAAAATCGACTTCGAAATCTAGTAGGTTGTATCTTATTATTTTCATTACAACTTCTTTCTCAGTAAGATGTAATTGCTAGTCTTTATTCATCCTATGTTAATTGGCCCCGCGACAAAAGAGACTGAACCTAAGAATTCACTATTGTCCGTTCGTCTGGTCCTAGTTTTCTCAATAAATACGCCTTGGAATGTTTTGAAATTTTGCACAAACATTAAACAAGATATGTGTAAAAATGTAACAGACCGGATTTTCGGGAAAATTGTGGTTGCTCCCTAGAGGAGCCTTTCAGGTTAACATGGCTAAAATTGACACTTTGTGCTTATTAAAAAAAATTGATGCCTTGGATATTTATAAAACTTTCTGAAAACTAACTGATTTCTATATAATTTTTTTGTCTATACTTCACGATAATTATTGGCTAATAAAAACACTCCATATTTGGGACTATTTTACCATATTTGTCCAAAATTTTCTGTGTATGTGTGTTTAGTAATTTTTCCTGGTGCTGAACTCAAATTTAAATATGATATGGCCTTGGTGACTTTTGGGGCTAAATGGGGGGGGGGCAATGATAGACTTAGTCATTTCTTTTTTGCATAGTACATAACTCAAATTTACATATGTTAATACCTAAAACTACACCGTTTGTCCATTTTCTCCAGGATTTGACGCCCCATGGGGTCTTGTGGGGCTAAATGGAAGAGAGCAAATGCTAAACTTTGTCATTTTTTATGCCTCGTTCACTGTGCAAGTTTCATTTGTTTTCAGGGTAATCGCTTCTAATGAGCTCCGATGTATGTTTAGCTCCTATAAGCATTTAACCACACAACTTGGTATGCTACTAGAATAGTAAATATTTTTCTTTTTATTTCTTTGTATCTAAATTTAAACGACACTTCGTTGAGCATTTTTTTCTAAGAACTGTCCCGTCTTTGAAGCAAAATACCATGGAGCGGCTTGTCACTTTACGATAATTGTTTTCATGCTAACAAGTTCTTGCTAAGCCATCATCTTAATCGTTAGTAATCCTCACTATACTTCTCCCAAGTCTTTATGATAGGCTTATTTAATTTTTATCGTTGAGTTGTCTTTCAGCATTGAACTCGTTAGTATATAAAATACATTTGTAAACGGAAAAATCACTCATGTGTTTTTCAATAATTTCATCACGTGAACTTACTAAGTACTAAACTTGTCAAAACGACTTAATCATAAGTTTCTAATGCAAATAAAACTCATTCCCACATATTTAGAGGAGCAGACTTAATTACATCAAGTTACACATTGCCACTCTGTTTCCTTTTTTTTTTCTTACAATTTTGTTTTTGTTTTGTTTTAGTCCATGTGTTTACATGATCGTTTTTTTATATTATTTACTTTTTCTTTTGTTTACTTTTCCATTTTATTTTTTTCTGGTTTTATTTTTTGTGGCGTTTTATTCGTTTCCATGCACCGATATATTTTATTTGTTTACTATTTTTTCGCCATTTATATTTATTGTTTCTCTATCATTTTAATTCTTCTACAGATTCATAGTTTGTTTATTTTTTAGTCAATTTTCACCCCAAATAAGGCACAGTGCCACTTTGAAGTAGCGGGGGGGGGCAACTATCGGGGACATAAGTTACAGAGTTATTATGAAGGGGAATGAGTAGCAAGAAGTCTGTTCACATTACACTTGAACTTCTGCATGTCAGTACAGTTGGGAAAGCAAAATCCTGGAAGGGAGTTTAAAAGTTTAGCAGTTCTGCTGAAGAAACTATTGGAGTAGAAGTTTTCTTACACATACGGATCTCTACTGCAAAGGGGTGGGATAAAACTGCTTGTCGGGTTTCTAAGGGGTATTCACGTCGAGGGGATATAAGTGTTTGTAGTTCGTCAGAGTGTTCACCATTAAAGGACGTGTAGAACAGATAGATAGATGCATAACGTTGTCCACTTACATTTGGCTCATCCTGTATATATATAATATATATATAAATATATATATATATATATATATATATATATATATATATATATATATATATAAGATTCTCTTAAAGAAAAATTAATACTTTTTATTCCTACAAACACTAAGGTTGAACGCTTACGAAATCACCAGCTTCATAATTACTCCTAGTCGTGATGTGGGAAACTAGTTAACAAAGTTAACTTCGGCTTTGCAAGCCAGCATTTTTCAAAATCAGGCATCAGGAATTAACTTAACATTAAAATGGAATTGAATTATGAAGCCAGGTAAGCGGGTTTGCCATAATCAAACAACGATGGTAGTATTCAAGCAAACAGAAAGTATCGAATAATGTTTAGAATCAATACACCAATAAGGTTAAACTTACATCTTTTTAAAGGGGCTTATTACTATGATATTTTTTAAGGATATAAATAATTTTATATCGACAAAAACTAGAATTATAACCTCACGCAATTATCAGTGTCGGAAGTAATAATGATAATCACCGGTTTCGAATTGGGTTAACACAATATATTGTCTTTGTGAACAAGCCGTCGTAACTTCTATCAGGATGTAAAATGTGTATATATGTATGTATATATGTATATATATTTAGTATATATATATGTACATTTGTATTCATATATGTATGTATCTATATTTATATATTTATGTACATATGTACATTTATATCCATATATATATCTATATATATGTATATGTATAGATATGTATATATATGTACATATATATGTACATATATATGTATATATGTACATATAAATTTATATATGTATATATGTATATATACGTATGTATATATGTATATATACGTATATATATGTATATATATGTATTTATATGTATATATATATGTATACATATGTATATATATGTATATATGTATATATATGTATATATATATGTGTATATATGTATATATATATATATATGTGTACATATATATGTATATATATGTATATATATATATATATATATATGTATATATATGTATATATGTATATATATGTATATAGATGTATATGTATATATATGTATATATACGTACATATATGTGTATATATATGTATATATATACGTATATGTATATATATGTGTATATATGTGTATATATTTGTGTATATATATGTATATATATGTATATGTATATATATGTATATGTGTATGTATATATATATCTGTATGTATATATGTGTATATGTGTATGTATATATATATCTGTATGTATATATATGTATATACATGTATTGATATATATGTATGTATATATATATATATATATATATATATATATGTATGTATGTCAGGTCATGCCATTTGCTACTGGTACCATGTAACCCAGTACTACCTGCCTCATGGTCGGGTTACCGGCGACTAAACTGGTTCCCCCACAAGACTTGTTTGAGGAGGAGTGCGGCCAGTCTCCCTGGAGGATTAAAAACAAGACCTTCCAAAAGGCGAATGAACTCTTTTTCTGAGTCAACGGCAAACTAGCACTGTGTATATTTGTGTGTGTGTGTGTGTGTATATAGGCGTATTGGGGTAGAGAGGGCTCCCGTAAGCCGTGGTGAAGGCAACCTTTCTAGGAGAAGCAAATCTCTGATTTAAAAAAACCATAAAGCGGAAGACCAGTACCCGCATTAAGCTGATCTGCAGTTTAATTTGTTGCTGGCTATCTTGCTCTTGCTTGTTGCTGGATCTAAACATTTTGAACCGAGAGAGAGACTTGGCTGTCGTACAAAGCTAAGACTCTGTAACAACATATTTGTATAGATACTCCCTCAGACATTTGGGCTCATGGATTTTAAATGTCTGAGGGAGTGGCACTCGTCTGAAAAGACGTTGCAATCATAATGCATGTATATATATGTACGTATATATATATGTACGTATATATATATATGTATATGTATGTATATATATGTATGTATATATATGTATGTATATATATGTATGCATATATATGTATGTATATATATATGTATGTATATGTATACATATGTATGTATATGTATATATATATGTATACATATGTATGTATATGTATACATATGTGTGTATATGTATATATATGTATACATATGTATGTATATGTATACATATGTATGTATATGTATATATATATATATGTATATGTATATATGTATGTGTATATATATGTATGTATATATATTTATATATATATGTATATATATTTATATATATATGTATATATAAGTATATATATATATGTATGTATATATATATGTATATGTATACGTATGTATATATATGTATACATATGTATATATATGTATACATATGTATATATATATGTATACATATGTATATATATGTATACATATGTATATATATGTATACATATGTATATATATATGTATACATATGTATATATATGTATACATATGTATATATATGTATACATATGTATATATATGTATATATATTTATATATATGTATATATATGTATATATATTTATATATATGTATATATATTTATATATATATATATTTATATATATGTATATATATTTATATATATGTATATATATTTATATATATGTATATATATTTATATATATGTATATATATATTTATATATATGTATATATATGTATATATATTTATATATATGCGTATATATGTACATATTTGATATGTATTCATGCATATGTATATATGTATATATTTTTTATGTATTCATGCATATGTATATATGTATATATTTTTTATATATGCATACATATGTATATAAGTATATATTTTATATATATGTTTATATATATGTATATATGTATTTATATATATACATATGTAAATATATGTATATATTTAATATACATGTATATATGTTTATATATATATGTATATATGTATTTATATATGTATATATATGATTATATGTATATATATGCATGATTATGTATCAATATGTATATTTTTATATGTAAATGTGTATATATATATGTATATATATGTTTGTGTCTGTGTATATATATATGTATGTATATGTATGTATATATATACACGTATATATGCATGTAAATACATGCCTGTATATATATAGGTGTATATCTATGTATATGTGTATATATATTTATATGTATATGTGTATATATATTTATATGTATATGTGTATATATATTTATATGTATATGTGTATATATATTTATATGTATATATGTATATGTATCTATATGTGTATATATATTTATATGTATATATGTATATGTATCTATATGTGTATATATATTTAACTGTATATATATGTATGTATATCTGTATATATATTTATATATATGCATATATATTTGTATATGTATTTATATGTATATATATATGTATGTATATGTGTATATATATTTATATATATGTATATGTGTATTTATATTTATATGTGTATATATATGTATGTGTGTGTATATATATTCACATGTGTATATATATATGTATATATATGTGTATATATATATATATAGGTATATGTGTATATAGAGATGTTTGGGGGTGAGACTGGAGTACTGTTTGATGGTGATTGATGGAGGATTTGGGTTTTTTTTATATTAATTGTTAATCCTAGCTGTTTGTACGCCCTCGTGAAGGCAACCAGTGTACACTGTAGGTCCTTTTCTGAGAGGACTACAAGGGCGTTATCGTCTGCATACTGTAGCTCCATAATGGATATTGTGTTCGTTCAAATTTTGCCCTAAATCTGTTGATGTTAAAAAGTCGTCCGTCAGTTCTGTACATAATCCGAACTCCATGGCGAAGATGTTTGTCCGTGAGATGGAGGATAGCCGTAATGAAGATGGAGATGGAGAACATCGACAACGCTAGACTAGAAAATGTGGACCACTTCCCATACCTAGGCAGCATCCTATCATCAAAAGCCAACATAGATGATGAAATACAACACCGTCTCAGCTGTGCCAGTGGGGCTTTCTCAAGGCTAAGGAAGAGAGTATTTGAGAACCGTGACCTTCTGGCAAAGGCCAAAATCATGGTATACAAAGCTGCCTGGCTGCCCACTCTTCTCTATGGATCGGAGACCTGGACCACATACAGGAGGCACGTAAAACTCCTGGAGACGTACCATCAAAGATGCCTCCGAAAAATCCTCAGAATCAGTTGGAAGGACCGACGCACCAACACCAGCGTCCTGAGTGAGGCTGACATTCCTACTATCACCGCTACTGTTGCTCAACGCCAGCTTAGATGGACTTGTCATGTTGTCCGAATGCCGGATCTCCGCCTCCCAAAACAGATTTTCTACTCTCAGCTTGTTGAGGGAAAGCGTGCCCAGGGTGGCCAAAGATGAGGTATAAGGACAACATCAAAATAAATCTAAAGCGGTTTCACATGGACCTTGAGACATGGGAGGACGTGGCGGGGAGCAGGTTGGCATGGAGGAGCGCTGTCCACTAAGGTGCTGCGCATTATAGTAGTGACCTAAATCAAGCTGCTGAGGATAAACGCAAGCACAGAAAGGACAGATTATCAACCAGACACACCCAACCCTACCCCACCACCACTACCTTTATCTGCCCAAATTGCGCAAGACAAATTGGGTCTAGGATTTGGCTCGATGCTCACCTGAGGACCCACAGAAGCCACAACGGAGGACAGTCTTACTCGGACACGAGTGACCACCGATGATGATGATGATGATGATGATGATACGTGTATATATGTATGTATATATGTGTTATATATTTTCATATTTATTATTATTGTTCTTGTTATTATTATATTGTTCTTTGTTAGGACCTATTAAGAGGTGTGTCTTCCAGAGTCTTATTAAGAGAGATGTTGCGTTCTGTGTTCGTCTTATGAAGAGATTCATATATATAAAATGTTCATACTTAGAAGTGTTAGTGAGGAGGTAGTGTCGAGACAGTCTTAGTGTGCACATTGTAGATATGTGATGTCGAGACATTGTGTATGTTAAGACATTTTATAACACAGATATATAAGACATATAATGACAATTTCACTTTACCTTTTGGTAGAATTACAACACAAAGACGACGTTTATAAAAACACATGATGGGTTTATTTCTTCTCCGACCGGTCGTGGTTTTCTTAATCAAGAATTCAAAGTTTCACATTCTTTGTTTCAAAGGTGACCGTCTCGCTTCCAGACGTTCGACTGTCCATGTCTGGACTCCAGACTGTCGTCTCTCGTCCTCAGACTCTCTCTCAGACCCCCCTCAGTTTCTCCCTGTTTAACTCAAAAGTTTCTAACTATATCGAGAACTTCCCATTTTCCATGACGTCATAAAAATGTTAAAACATGTGTCTTCTTTCACGTGTTCTGGAAATGCGTGTCCAAAACTCTTTCCTTTGTTGGCAAAAGGAATTTTAACCTATATTTCCAGAAACTTATATTTCCAATATGTTCAAAACACGTTTATTAAATTATCCTATAGTTGCATTCCTTTTCTTAACACTATTTTATCTCTAAGCTAAACAATGGCTTGTTTTTACATTCCATTGGCTAATTCTCTCTCGTAATCTATTTCTTAACCTAAATTACGAGGTTCGAATTTCGTCTATTCTATTTCATATTTACATTTAACTAATCTCTCTATTGTTATACTTACATGAGACGGGGACAGCCCTTATCATGTAACATATGTATATATGTGTATAGATATGTATATGTATATGTATGTATATTTATATGCATTTATATGTATATATATGTATATATGTGTATTATATATATGCATATATATGTATATATATATGTATGTGCATATATGTATGTATATATATGTGAATATGTATGTATGCGTATATATGTATATATATACATGTATATATATATATGTATGGATATATATATATACATGTATATATATATGTATGGATATATATATGCATATGTATGTATATATGTGTGTATATATATTTTTGATATGTGTATATATACGTGTATATATTTGTATATGTGTATATATGTATATATTTGTATATGTGCATATATGTATATATATATATATATATATATTTGTATATGTTTATATATGTATATATATATATATATGTTTGTATATGTGTATATCTATATATATAAAATTTAATTTTGGTTCGTTCAATTGAATAAAACCATATTTCTACGCTACCAATTTAATTGAAATTTTCAGAAATTCTATTTTTAAAATCAAGGAATGTTTGCATGTTATTAAAATAATTTAACGATGCGAATTATAAAAATATTAAATTAAATAAAAAATATTTTTCGTAACTTCGAGATTATCGCCATTTTATTTCCGGTAGAAATTAGCCTTTAACTTATTGAGATAAGTATATTTTGTATTAATTTTTATGATACTCATGCAGAAAGTGATCCGTGCTGAAATAATGTTATGATTTAAAAAGTCATTCTTAACATGGGGAGGGGAGGATGTTTTGTACCCATTCTGTACTTTAACCTTACAATTGAATAAAAAAACATATCGCAAAACATTAATTAAACCTGGAAATATTATTTTTAAAAAATAGCGCGGATCGCTCTCTGCATTAGCACCATTTTTATTTTTTGCGGACTATTATTCTCATCTTTATTAGTTGTTGTTTCACGACTTTTCGGCCAATTATTCCTCTGGCCTTCGTTAAAAGAAGTAAGTACGTTAGAAATTATTTTTCCTTTTATAAATGTTCAGTAACTTTTTCCTTTTATTATTCTTAAAGAGTAAAACTTTTCTTATTCATGAAAAGAGTTAAGCCTACATAAATAAATAAATGTTTGTACACGTAACAAATTATCAATAAATGTTTTAGTTACTTTTTTTAAAATTATTTATGAAAAAAGGTAACATGCTTAATTTCTATATTTAGAGGTTTTGGATTTTTTTTCACTTGATTATTATTGATTGGACACTAATTAAACAGATTATTAAAAAGAATTAAAAAGAAATCATTATTTCGACATTTGAAAGTGGTGCTCACTTTTTAGTTACAATGATCTGATAAATCAGTCACCCATTTTGTAAGCAATAAAAACGCGGTATATCAAAACCATAGAAAATAAAAATATGAGCCTCTACCGCATTTGTAAGTCAGAAATATATTTGTTTCTCAAAGAAAAAAATAGATTGAACTTGACTTTTTTTTATGTTTTTATGAAAATAAAGTTTCGAGTTTTTAAAAAAAATTTTTTAACTTATTTAGTTAAAAGTCAGTTTGTGGGTGTTTTTTTTTAAATTGTTTTTATGAAAGGTGAGTTTTTTGTTTTTTTTCAAAACTTATGTTTTTTTTTAAAAATTTTTTAAAAGTATTATAAATTTCACTAACATGCTGGAGAAATGTTTAATAATTTGGCATTTTTTTAGATTAGGTCCACCTTCACAATTTTCCTTTCAATGACGACATTTATAGGTTTCCGAGTATGCTGAACACGCACATCGCATTGAAATTTTGCTGAAATATATAGTTGTATTATGCATTGTATTCTTCGGCGGCCACCTTTTACGTGCACACGCGCCATAAACAAATACACGCACGTAAAAAGATGGCCGCCAAAGATTACAATGCATAATAGAATTTTTTATATCTTGATAACTACTTATTTCTGCAAAATTTCAATGCGATTTTCGTATTCAGCATAGTCGAAGACCATTTCAAGTCGTCATTTAAAAGAAAATTGAGGAGGTGGACCTAATCTAAAAATTTACCAATAATTTTTCATCCCGTACGCCTCCCTATACATTGCTTCGTCAACATGCGACCATTTTATATCTCCCGAAGACACTTCAGTATTTAGAAAAAAAAAATGAGTAACCGATTTACCAGAATGTGGTAACTAAAAAGTGAGTACCCCTTTCAAATGTTGAAATGATTTTTTTTTCAATTTTTTTTTTCATAATCTGGTTAGTGTTCAATCAATAATAATCCATTGAAAAAGTTTCAAAAAAACCTATCAGTATAGAAACTCCACCACGTAAGTAAATAAATAAAAAAAATGTTACGTGCGCATGCGTTAGCCTTGACTAGGGGGGTACTAAGAGAACGGACATTAAATAATTCTGCGGATCGCCATGGAACTCAACGCCCAAGAAGTACCAAAATAGTTTTCATGATCTGAAGAATTTTTTTTCGAAAAGTGGGTGATCACTTTTCCATGTAAATTTAACTTAAAATGAGCACCCACTTTCTGGCCACCTGAGGAAGGGGCATTTATTTTCGTGTTTATTGACTTAAAGGTTTTTTGACAAGGCAGTTTGGTACGCGAATGCATATTTAACAGTTTTCGTTTATGCTCACGCATAGCATAAACGAAGACTACGTCTGTGAAATGGAAAATAGCCCCAGAGTTCAGGGGTTAATACCATGCAAAAGAAATAAAAAAAAACTTTTTAGCCAAGAAGCACACAGAAAAAAGAAAAAAAACATCCATTTTTTTCTATCGAATTTATTTGCTGTTTTTATTGAAAATTATTTTCCCCCGGATTTTTGATATAATTTTCAATTAAGGGCCGTGCGTCTCACGTTCGTAAATAACAATATTTTTTGTAGATTTTGGTGTGTTAAAAACGAATCTGCAAACCGTTTCCGTCGCAAAAAATAGTTTTTATGATATGAAGAAATTACTTTTTCGAAAAAGTGGCGATCACTTTTCCATGTAAATTTAACTTAAAATGAGCACCCACTTTCGAGCCACCTGAGAGAGGGGGCATTTTTTCCCATGTTTATTGGCTAAACAGCTTTCGTTTATGCTCACGCATAGGGTAAACGAAGGCTACGGCTGTGAAATGGAAAATAGTCCCAGAGTTCAGGGGTTATTACCATGCAAAAGAAATCAAACAAAACACTTTTTAGCCAAGAAACAGAGAAAAATGTCCCTCTCTCACGTGGCCAGAAAATAGGTGCTCATTCTAAGTTAAATTTTCATTGAAAAGTGATCACCCACTTTTCGAAAAAGTAATTTCATGAATATCATGAAAACTTTCTTTTTGCTACGGAAACGGTTTGCAGATTCGTTTTAGCACACTGAAATCTACAATAAAATATTTTGTTATATATGAACGTGAAACGGGCCTTAAAGTAAAATAATACCGGATTTTTTTGAGCAGATTTGCCGTTTAGTTGTACAAATATCCTCAAACCAGGTAATCACTAAAAAGGACTTTTAAAAGTCGTCACCTGTATCGAGCAAAAGTTTAAAACCATGCCAGCCTACGTCATGGTAACATATATTGAGTGAGTTCCTAACAGTATTTTGTATAGTTTTTTAGTTTAAACTCATTTTCCCAAAATTTCACCAAACTTAACGTGTTCGATACAGTCTACCGCCATTTGTATTTTTCAGATATACCGATAAACATTGAATGTTTTTGAACCGATTATACATTACATAAAAACTCTAAAATCTTATCCAGTTAGGTAGAACATTTACTTTTCTTGCCTTTGATAACATTTATTTGTTATAGATTTATTTTTTGACACTTCTTTGTATCTGTGTTTAGTAATACAAACCCTTTTCATTTAATGTAACGTTTAGTCGGCTCGAAAAACAGTGTTTATCGGGGTATTTGAAAGCTACAAATGGTGGCGGACACTGTTGATTACTTTAAGTTAGAGAAAGTGAGTTAAAACAAAGAAAACTATACAAAATACTGTCAGAAACCCACCGATTATGCCAGCCTATGTCATGGTAACATATATTCGGTGAGTTTCAGACACTGTTTTGCATAGTTTTTAGTTTTCAACTTACTTTCCCAAACTTAACATATTCAACAGAGTCCGCGACCATTTCTGTTTTTTTTTTGAGCCAATTAAACATTTTACATTACATAAAAACATTAAACAATTATTCAATTAGGTAGAAACGTAACTTACCTCACCTTTGCTTTCATTTATTTGTTTTTGGACAACTTTTTCGAATCTGTGTATAGTAACCCCCTCCCCCACCATCAACCAAATATTAATTACTAACTCACATTTTTGTAAAACAACAACAACAACAAAAAACATTTAGCGTTTCAACATTTTTGCTACGTTCGGCTTCACCCACTGATTGTTGGTCAAGTCCAAACCATGAATGATTGACAGAAACTCCCGAGGATCCAGATCAAATTCTGCAAGAGTACCATTTTTTTTTTCATTTTCGCCTTCTTTTTCACTTTTTGCAGTGGATTGCTGTACTAATATAAGAAACATGCATTTTCTCTTTTTATTAAATTTTTCCATTACACCAAATTGAGCCACTGCAACGCGTGGCAGGGTACAGCTAGTATGCATATATATATTTGTATATGTGTATATATGCATATATATATTTGTATATGTGTATATATGCATATATATATTTGTATATGTGTATATATGTATATATACATTTGTATATGTGTATATATATGTATATATACTTGTATATGTGTATATATGTATATATGTGTATATATGTATATATGTTTGTATATGTATATATATGTATATGTATATATGTATATATATTTGTATATATATATGTATATATATTTGTATATATATATGTATATATATTTGTATATGTATATATGTATATATATTTGTATATGTATATATGTATATATATTTGTATATGTATATATATGTATATATATTTGTATATGTATATATATGTATGTATATATATTTGTATATGTGTATATATATGTATATATATATATTTGTATATATGCATATATATTTCTATATATGTATATATATATGTGTATGTATACGTATATATATTTGTATATATGTATATATATATGTATATATATATGTGTATATATACGTATATATATTTGTATATATGTATATATATATGTATATATGTATATATGTGTATGCATATATTTGTATATATGTATATATATGTGTATGTATATATTTGTATATGTGTACATATATCTATATATATATATATATTTGTATGTGTATATAAATATGTATGTATATATGTATACATATGCATGTATGTATATATATATATAAATATATATATATATACATACGTTTTTTATATGGAGATATATAATCTAAATTTAACCAATCTTTAATGTATATTGGTAATCTCATAAAAGAACTGTACAAGAGGAACGTCTCAATTTTAACGAGATATACGCCAGCATATTAAACTAAAACATGTATCCATTCAACATGTTTAGTCTAAACGCGATTACATGTTACATGTGTTACGATGTTATCAGTCGATTTAATCCACTATTCCTATAATATTTATCGGGAGTCTTTCTTTGTCAAAATTGTCAATTGAGAAGTTTTCAGGTGTTTACACTCTTTTAAACGTGTAATGTTACACGCCCCAAAAGAGATACCTTAGTTTCCTTCCATTAGATTTATAATACTTTTCGCACTGTCAGTGTTCATCGTTTTTTTTTCTTTTACATTTACCAATTACGCCTGCAATGCATGAATAATAAACACTTAGCCTGCCATATTTGAACTGCGGGGAATTTACGTACTAAACGTCGATTTCATCCGGGGAATTAGATTAGCTGCCGTATATATGAACTGCATTGCTCAAATGTAATTTTCAACACGGCTCTTCCACAAACAACATAGCGTTATCAATGGTACCTCTCATGAAAAAAAACATATCATTTTATATAATATATAATATCTTTCGCTTCTCTCATTTAATTTATTTACGTACTAAACATCGATTTTATCTGAACGAAACTAACAACAAATATTTATAAAACATGACCAGCCAAGCTCATTATTATCAGCTTTCTTCAACGATCTATATATTAATACGATATCGTGTGTGTTATTTTCTGTGTCACTCTTACATTCGGGTCGTTTAATTGTAATGTACTTCAATTTTTGTCATGAATAATTTGTCCAAAAATTCTGCTCAAGTCTTTGTTTCGGTGTTGATTATAGCTGATGGCACTTAGGTCATCTATTTTTTTTTTTTCATAAATAATTTTATCAAGAATTCTCCATACGTTTTGGTTTTGGTTTCGACGAGTCATGGAATTGCAGTAATCTATTTTTTTATAAATAATTTTATCAAGAATTTTTCATAAGTTTTGGTTTCTGTCTCGATTATGGCTGAAAGACACTCAAATTATATATATATATATATATATATATATATATATATATATATATATATATAATCATAATTTTATTGCGGTTTCGATTCAAGCTGATGCGCCCATGTCATATGGATAGATTTATTTTATCGCAACTTTAAAAAAATATAAAAATCGATAGAACATTAACTCTAATAATATATACGAAATCTGCAAGAATTGAGATAGCATATTAAGCGTACTTTACGACCGGGCTTTGCCGGGCGTTCGTGCAAGCTTAGATAAATACTTTTGCAGTTTTTACAAAAAAAAACAACGATAATATCAGAGCGTCTCTATTTAGACTGAACATCTACAGAATGTCAACATCAATATATTACATATGAATGTGTTCCCTGTGGAATATCCAAACGTCCCGCTAGTAGGAAACTAATAGAATATTCAAGATAATATTCTGATATAAAACACTAAACTAAAGCTCTACACTGATTAAAGGTTTTCTTTTTCTTCTTTGCATCTACTTCTTCGTCTGCTTTTTCGCCACCGAAATTGACGTCGCCGTGTTTAAAATAAATAGTCTTTATTTTAAGTAAAATACTACTTTAAATAAAGTTAAAACACGAAATAATTATTATATTTAATAGAAAGTAACTTATTTGCCGTTTTGTTGCAATTCCAATAAATGCTTCAAGAATATTTTCACAAAAACAATAAAGAAACGCTCTAAAAACTGATTAGAGTATTTCTTCTTCCTCTTTGGTGGCGACGTCAACGCCGGGTTCTTAACATTTCACTTCTTCTATTTAATACAAAATACGTATTCAAGTATGTAGAAGAGTTATGTTGCCGTTTTGTTGGCTATTTTTTTTATTACATTTCCACCCCAAACAAGGAACATTGCCACTTTGGTGTAGGGGGCTACTATCAAGGGCAACAACTACTGGGGTACTATGTAAAAATTTGGGCAGCAAGATATCGGTTCACGTTACACTTGAACTTCTGCACGTCAGTACATTTGGGGAAGCAGGGACCTGGAATGAAATTTCAGAGTCTAGCAGTGCTGGGGAAGAAACTATTGGATTAGAAGGCTCTCTTACATCTAGGGATTTGTACAGTGAAGGGGTGGGATTTAGTTGCTTGTCGGGTTTGTCGAGGGTGTTTACGTCATGGGGGCACAAGTGCTTGCAGTTCGTCAGAGCATTCACTATTAAAATACTTGTAGAACAGGCGGACGGATGCAACATTTCGTCGATGGGACAGAGGCTGAAGCTTAGATGCCAGTTCAGGGCCTATCAGATTGGCGACTCTCATTTAAACTTTGTCTAGGAGCGAGAGACTAGTAGCAGATGCATCAGCCCAAATATGACAGCAATACTCCATACAAGGGCGAATGGTGGCCTTATAGAGGTACAGGATACTTTCGGGTGTTATTAGCTGTCTAGCATGTAGAGAGAACCTACCTTCTTCGCAGCGACCTTGGCAATGCTTTCAATGTAATTGTTCCAACTCATATTTTCTGTGAACGTTAGGCCAAGAGCTTGAAAGATGTACTCTCAGAAAAAGAGTCGTTGGCCATTGCTATAGGTGGCAGAGAAGTTTCTTGTAATTATTGAAGGAAACAAGTTCAGTCTTGGCGGCATTGAACGTGATCTTTGTCCCCATTTCCCTACAGATTGGAAGTAAACCTAGTGTTACCGCCATTTCTTTTGATATGTGTTCATTTGTTATCCTGTCGTGTCTGTTATAGGGTGTGGTGTCATCAGCATATATATCCATCTCAGAGGCAATTTTGTCGGGGAGGTCATTTATGAATATTAGGAACAATAGAGGTCCAAGGATAGACCCTTGGGGCATTCCCGCATTTATATCATATTGTTTAGATGTACGACCATCGAGGACAATCTTGATTTTTCCCTTCTCTAAGAACGATTTAATTATGTTAAGTATTCTACCAGTGATACCGTATGATCTAATTTTCCTGAGGAGACCCTCATGCAATACCCTGTCAAACGCCTTAGATATATATAGAGCTACCGCTCTGCCCTCCCCCGCTTTGTCCAGTGAATGGTATATACGTTCAGAGATTACAGTTAGGATGTGTGCTGTGGAACGGGCTTGTCTAAATCTATATTGATTGTTAGTCAGAAGGTTAGCATCTGTAAGGGGATGGACTAGAGCATGGTTAATTAAGGTCTCAAATATTTTCGCAAAAAGTAGGAGGAGGCTAATGGGGCGATAATTTAATGGATCAGTTCTTTCGACAGAATTCTTGAATACTGGTACCACAGAAGCAGTTTTCCAACAGTTCGGGAAACAAGATTTATTAAGGCATTTGTTGTAGAGTTTTGAGAGAACTGGAGCTACTTCGGCTGAGCACTTTTTTAATAGTACAGCTGGGATGAGATCGGGTCCACATGCTTTTAAAGTGTCAATGTTTTCTACGATAGCACGCACTTTAGCAGGGGTGATTTTCAGATCGTCTAGTGTGGCGTCTGTTCGCATAGGAAAGTCAAGTAGGGAGTGATTGAACTATCCCAGTGTGAAGTTTGAGGCAAACCGACTGACAAGCATGTTGGCCTTCTCGGTTGCTGAGCAAACAAACTCGTGATTGTTGGTTAGTGGGGGAATTGTTGATTGCACATTATTTACTACACTGTTGTAGATTTTCCAGAAGTCACGAGTTCCTAATTTTTGTGCTTCAATGCGTTTTTTAGTGGTTTCAGTAAATTCTCTCTTAGCTGTCGCTATTTCTTTCTTAACGTTACTGCTAGCTTCTATATACTTCTGTCTGTTTGAACTGGACTTATGTCAGTTAAATCTGCTGTATGCATGTTGCCTTTGAGCAATGGCAGTTGCGCAAGTATAAGTAAACCATTAAAATTTCCGCATAGGAACACGTGCTTCTATTACAGTTTTTAACCATTAAGTGGTTTCATTTGCGCACTGTCCAGCATGCAGAGAAAAATATTTCCTCATGGGGCATCTCTGATAAGATCCTTGATGGCTTCTCAGTCAGCCTTTTTATAATATCTCGTTGTTTTGAGCACTGGCTCTTCAATTTTGGCTCTAGAGTTTGGGGCGATTCCAACCATTATCACTGAATGATCACGGCTATTCTAATAAAGGTCCATTACATTATATGTTGTCCGTAATTTTAATAAATCATCTTAAGATTTAAAAGAAAAACACACCAAAAATTACACATTTTACGTTATGGTGAGGAAACATAGCCAATTATGTCCTCTCAGTTTATTCTTAATCGAATACAACAATTTCTATTTTGGTCACCTAACTTAAATATTCCGTACATCGATATTCATTAATGATATTTATAAAACAATTAAAAAGGAATATAAAAGTAGTATTTATGCAGAGTAATGATTGTACTAGAGTCGAAAATTTCCGGGTAGTTTACATAAAATGCCGAAAGGTGATCAACCGCTGACCCAACGTCCTATAAGAAACATTTAGTCGCTAAGATTGATTTATTAGAACATAATTCTTTTCAAACAATATAAACAAATTAAGAAATACAGTATTTTACTGTTGTTTATTGCTTTCTTTTCGTTATTAAAAAATATTTATTTATTTATGACTTATGATTATTTTTTCTAGATTTGACATTAAACATTTCATAAATAACTGAAGTAGATTTATTTCAAGTACTTAATATTAAAAAAATTATTATCAAAATCACGGAACTTTCTTTCGGCACCTTTCGGCGTTTTGTTTACTTCGCGACAAAATTCTGATGATATCACAGTCTTTAATAAGCAAGTATGGATAATTTCTATCTCGTGGACCTGTATTTTTTTGTATTATATTTTACAGATATTTCTGTATTTAATACGAATATATTCGATTTATACAATCTGCATTATTCATTATTTTATTATAAATAAAATATAAAAATAAACTCTCTATTTTAGTTTATTTTTATTTTTTATATATTTACAAATGTTCTCAATATCTTTGTGGAGGATTTTGATTATCTTTTTATTTATTTTCGGGTGCACGGATAAAACTATTACATCCATAACTGTCTTCATTTGCTTTAAATATTACATACTCTGATCAATAGATACATAACAAAACCATTTATTCGTTTTAGATTCCAACTTCTCAATAAATAGTTTCGCTCTGTATGTAAAAGTTTCTATCAGTTTATTTACTGTCATATTTTACGTGACTTACATAAGATAATACAACAAATAACTGTAGTTTATTTCGTTAAGGAGGTGATTTTTTTTACGGAAACTTTTATAGTCTGTGCTAGCTTTCTACCGGGCAATTCCTGTATACGGGTTCAGCTATTTAGAAATAAAGTGAAAACTTCGTTATTCTTTTACTACGCATCTATTATTAATATTTAATTATATGGCCCACTTTCTCTGACCGAATTTTTAATTGTGGTAACACTAATAAAATGATCGTCTTGATAAAATCAATTGCGTAATGAATCTAATGAAGTGATCAGCAAATAATGCGCAAGATTTGTTATAAAACATTCAGCTTTATTTCATTAGTTTAGCAAATACTAATAAAGCAAACGCAGTGGAAAAATTGTAGGTGTCATCATTCTTCTTATCTAATTAGTATCTCAAAATATTGCTTAAAAAGTTGATAACAAAATCACACATTTCCTGTGAGGTTTTCTCTTGTTCGTTCTGTGTGTGTGTGTGTGTGTTTTGTTTTTTTCGTCTTTTTCTGAACAAAATGGCGTAATACATTTTAATCTTTCGTGATGCATCCCAAAACCTATTCCGATTCGAACAATAATTACGCAGTAAAATTTTTCATTTCCAATGCAAGTAATTTCTGTTACGATTATTGTGTATCTTAATTTATTTACGAGATTAATTCTGAGTTGTTTCATTTTTCAGTATATATATATATATATATATATATATATATATATATATATACATATATATATATATATATATATATATATATATATACTCTCCAGTTTAAGGTATCCACGAGATAAAACTCGTGAATTAAAACAGGGTTATTAAGAGTCCTCGATATAAAAAAGAAAATATAATATTTTATTTATATAGCATATATTAAATTTTCCATAGCGAGTATGTAATATTTTCAATATAAATAAAAAATTATATATATATATATATATATATATATATACATATATTATTAGTAGTAGTAGTATTATCATTATTATTATTATTATTATTATTATTATTATTATTATTATTATTATTATTATTATTATCGCAGGCTTACCCGACGTTTTCCCAAAATGTGTGTTTGTATTTGAGAAAAGTGTAAGGCGTATAAAGAAGAAGGAAGTTAATATATTTTACGTTATTTTTAACGGAAAAATTTAAATCGGTTTTCCAAACAATTCCGTTTTAAAAAAGATTTATACAACTAATTATATACAAAAACCAAAGTTCGAATATAATAGTATTCCAGGGTCATTCTAACACTGCTACCTCCGTTTGTTTTATTCCGCCGAAATCGATCCGAGAGGAAATAGCATTGTTATGGTGACTGGATTATTCATTAATGACCTAAAATTTTCATCTCTCTGTTGAAGATATTGACCGGTGTAGAACTCTGAGAAAGCAATCTCAATAAACTCAGTGCGCCAGAAACAGAGACACGTTATGTAATTGAAAGTGCATTGAGAATGGTGGAGACTGTAGAAAAATAATATCTAGCGCACAAATCATCCCTCGTTTTAATGATACTAATCCTGTCTTGGTAGCTTCGTAATTTTTTCAGTTAAAAAATAGGATTTATTTTTAGAACGACCTTTGTATGAGAAAGTTCGCCTCGGACGCCCATGTACAGCCATCGTTCACCGATGACAAAAATGCGATTAGAATGGCGATGACTTTGTAGAAAAATACATTTTGGAGCACAAAAGCTCACCCGTTTTTACAGCTCGTCTGCATTTCAGGTAAAAATTAGGAGACCTTACTTTTGGAACGCCTCTCGTAATAGTATAGTTTCAGCTTCAGAAAGATATCGGCTCCCTGTTAGTAAGATATGTTGTTTTCACATTTCTAGTTCAAATTGTCCAGACAATTTTCAGCCATTTTCTTCCTTCATTTTACAATAAGCCAAGAGGCTGTTTTGAAACAATAAAGAAAGGAGTGTCCTTCTAATTGATTTAAGTTTTTTTGTTTTTTTTAATCCGGCGAAAATGTCTAACTTTTAAAGTTTTGCCATTTGTCAAGTCATGGTATTAATAGAAAAGAAGTTCGTGAAAAATGATGCCTTTTATTTTCAAATAATGTTTCTTGCTAGTGTCTCATCTGTCTCAAGGTCACATTTCTTGAATCATTGCTAGAAAAGAAATTCGATAGGAATCGACTCAAACGTGATCAGCTTCAACTTTGGAAACGTGGCATTAAAGATTGATTCTTATCAGCCAACGCTTAAATGTGATACAATTGACAGCAACTACTTTCGTTTTTTTTTTTTTTTTTTTTTTCATCTCGAACATCTTCATCAGCGGAAGACCTTCGTACGCCATCTTGGGTTTCTGATCTTCCCGTTTTATTGAATTTTATTATTTCTTCTGTCTTTTCCATTTTAAACAATTTTATTTTATTTCATTCATTCCAATTTATTTTTTCTGCTTTCTTAAATTTTTTATTCGTCTTTTTAGTCTTCATTTCTTTTAAATATTATTACGTTTATCTTATCTTTCTGTATTATCATATTAAAGTCTTTTCTTTTTTTCCCCCATTCCTTTTTATGCTTCTTTGTTTTCTTGGTTTCTGCCTTTTTTATTATTTCATTTACTTTTTGTTCGCCATCCGCTGATTCTTACAATTCATTTTATTATGACAATTCAGATAATTATTATTATTATTATTATTATTATTATTATTATTATTATTATTATTAGTATTATTATTATTGTTGCTGTTGTTGCTGTTGTTGTTATTGTTGTTATTATTATTGTTGTTATTATTATTATTGTAATTACTATTTGTATCGTTATTATTATTTTATTGTTATTACTATTTTTATTATTATTACAATTACTATAATCAGACGAGGAATGATAATAATAATTATAAGTTACCCAACTCCCAAATAAATATTTTTAAAAAGTGTCGGCATCAACTGTCACACCACAAAATACTTGTGGAGAGTCAATGAGAATGCAAACACCGAGGAGAGAACCCCCTAACCAGATCTTCACTTGATTGGTTCGAAGAGGACTGAGATCTTAAGTAGACTTATTTATGTCAGTTCAAACGAGGACCGATGGTCGCTGCTAACGAGAAATTAATGATAAACGTGTGTTCGGATAACGCAAATTAATTTCCAATAGTTATGGAAATAGGCGGAGAGTCCAAAAATCTAGGGAAATGTGTTATCATTTAGACTACAGGAATAGGGCTAGGACAACAGCATGTTCTTTTCCTTGTTTTGATTCTGAGGTATATATCTATTGATATCTTATATGTTTTTTTTTATGTAGAGCGGTGTAGTTCTGGGTTGATTGCCCATATAAAAACATATGATGTTAACGGATATATACTCGAGAGTCCAAACAATGAAAAGAATATGCTGTTGTCTCAGCCCTAGTTATCATTTAGACTACAGGGAAAACGACATGTTGTTGAATCAGAGAACTATGTGATCATGGTCAGTGGGAAAACTTGTACTATATAATAATTATAATATAATACTATAATAACAATATAATAATACTATAATAATAATAATAATAATAATAATAATAATAATAATAATAATAATAATAATGTGAAAACTTGAAGTTAATAATAATATAATGATATAATAATACTCTAATAACAATATAATACTACTATAATAATGATGTGAAAACTTGTAGTAAATAATAATAATAATACTAATAATAATAATAATAATAATAATAATAACCAGCTGTACCCGGCCACGCGTTGCTGTGGCTAAGTTTGTAAAAAGGGACCACATTCCTCAAGAATTATCGCATGGTGTATTGTTTATTTACTTTTAATATTTTCTGCAATTTTTTTTCCTCAAAAAAAGATTCCTTTTTTATCATAAATTGTTTTTTTGCAGGAAAACTTGCATTTTTTTAAAAAAGAAAATTGGCAGTAAACATTTATTTTTACAAACGGGTTTTTTTATTATGAAAAGAAAAGATGAATGCTTTATATGAACACTGTAAATAGTTAGGTGAAAGTAGAGAAACTTTTTATTTTTTCAAGAGAATGGACAAATTAATTTTTTGTCAACAGATGTTAAGAAAATAAACAGAAAACTACTCCCATCATTAATTAATTAATTATGCTAAAAAATAAATAAATAAAATGTTGATTTAGTGTTTCAATATTGAAAAAACGCTCGGTTTAATCCGGTGGAATAAAATGGAATAAAGGGGGTGTCAAATTCTGCATGTGTACCATTCTGTTTAATTTCGTCTTGTATTCAATTTTTGAAGTAAGCTACCAGCGATTGCAAAGTAACAAATGTAACCAAAATGCGTAAACTTCAACACTAAAATAATTTTAATAAGTGCTCATCTTCTAATAAAAATCCTAGTAAATCAACCCCCCTTATTTGTTCGGTTGTTGTGAAAATGGAAAGGAAACTTAAATTTCGCTCCGTTTTATTTTTTTTATTTGTTAAATTGTGCCCCCAACGAATATAATCCAAAGAATAACGGTGCTTCTACACTTGGTTGCCGAAATTGTAGACGCCATTTTATTTCACGCACCTTCTGTGCAAATCCTGGTTAATCTATGGCCGAAGCATAAAATAAATAACCCAAAATTTAAAGTGTAGAACGATTGCTGTTAAAAAATAAATAAATAAGCAAACAACCCGTTAAAAAAAGAAAAAAAACAATCATTTAAATAATTTGTTGTTGACCTTTCAAAGTTGCTTTAATTCAAAATAACGTTTTCAATTATTTATTTGTTGGAATAAAAAAAAAGAAAACTATTTTATACAAATCCAATGTTGCTTTCATTACCAAATTGTTTTATTAAACTTTTTAAATGTCTTACGCAAACTTTTCAATTATTTTTCAAATTATATAGTTGCTTTAATTTCCAAAAAACTTTTCGTAATATTTATTTGTCCGAGAAAAAAAAGAAACTATTTTATAAAAATCCGATGTTGCTTTCATTACGAAATTGTATTAAAAGTGTAATTATTTTACGCCAATTTTTCACTGAATTTTTGTCCAATTATATTTTGATAAATTTTTATTCAATAAATGTTTTGCGTTTGTTTTGGTTATCAAATGGCGCTCACCCATATTAAACCCTTATGTCATGTGATTGTCTGTTTTTAATAACCAAAAATGTTCCATGTAAAATTGTCCGGTTCTTATTAATTAAAGCGAAACATTTCCAATGAAACTGGTCTCGGAATAGACACCCCGAACATCCCCGTGTTAAGAAAGGCTTTCAGAATATACAATCCCTAACCATGTCAGCATAACCGTCTGCCTGCTTCCCTCTGGACTACAACTTGGTTGTCTTCAAGTCCAATGTTAACAAATTCCTAATGAACCGCCCCCTTAAGTAAACATTTCAGCAAATCTCCTCACTAACGTAATGTACTTGCAATAACCCTTATCCCTGAGTGGCTTCCGGGCCTTGATAAGTGGTGATCACTGTGTAAAAAAAAAAAAGAAAAAAAAACTATCGAAGTTAACTTGTGGAATGTGAACGATGGTTTTAGCGTAATGTAATAATGTACCTGCATATCATTCTATGCCGAAATTACTAAGCTAATTAATTTAGGTGACTGAAATAGGAATTTATAGATTAAAGACAAAACGTAAGTTCCTTCAGAGAAGAAAGCGTTTGTACACGCGGGGGAAAGAAAGTCATGAGAATTTTTTTCGGTGCGAGCTTACCAATTCAGTTAATTTTGGAAGTTAAGTAAATGCAATGTACAAACCCATTTCGAGATAAATCTTAAGTATTCTTTGTATAATTCAAAGATAATTAGCAAAGTCAACTCATAATCTAATGCAGTAAATATTAACAAATAGAAAACACCTTGTTTGTGCTAAAAATAGCGTCAGTAGTGAAATTCATTTTGTTATCATAGCGATGTTTACAACCGCAATGCAATATGGAAAATGGAAACATGAAAAGAAACGAAACGAAAACATACCAAACGCAGTAAACCGGAGCGTCGGTTTTTAGAGATGCATATAGAAATGCATTTTTTTCATTTTCATTTCATTTTCAAATGTAGTAATTTTCGATGTGAGCCGGTAAGTATGTTAAAGAACACCAAAAATGATTTGCTACTAATTTGTGCTAAAAATAGCGTCAGTAGTGAAATTCATTTTGGTATGAGTTATATCATAACGATGTTTACAACCGCAATGCAATCTGCAGAATGGGAACATGTAAAGAAACGAAAAGAACACATACGAAACGCAGTAAACCGGAACGTCGATGTTTAGAGATGCATATAGAAATGCATTGTTTACATTTTTAAATGTAGTAATTTTCGATGCGAGTCGGTAAATATTGTTAGAAATTCTGAAAATGCATCAGATCGCCTGATTGGCTAATTTATGTTGTATATTGTTTTATAACGAACATTTCTATTGGTTAATTTTAACGCCCACACTCTAGAGAGTTTTGCGGGCTTTTGAACATGTTTCTCTTCCAGTTCCAGTCAGAGTCGGCATGGGGAAGAAATTCGTATAACTTTCTCTTCAATTGAGTGTCTTGATACTCTCATATTTTGGCCCACGAGAGACTAATACCACAACCTACGAAAGGGCGAATATTAACTGTTTAGGCTCGAAAGACTTACGCCTAAGTTAAGGCAATTTATGTAATAATGATTATTACACACTCGTCTTGTTGACGAGATATTTAAATCTAAAACCTACCTTCCTGTCTGTTCCGGAGATACGACTATCAGTCTGGAGTCTTTCTTCAATTATGATCATTTGCTGACAACTACATTCTCAACCCAGAGAGAATGTAATTATTCATTACAGCTTCCAGCCTGGACCAGAACCTGTTGACCTTTCAGTTCCAAACCAGTGAAGAGAACTTACGAAGAATGAACTATCATATCGAAAGATATTTTATACCTGTACCCTTTGGCTAGCAAGGATAAATTATGTTAAGTATCACATTTAAAAGAAAAAGACTGAAAAGCCACTACGTGGACAAAAAAGTTAGAATGGACGACACATAATTAGTAGTTGTGAGGTGTTAGCTCAAAAGTAATACAAAAGACAGTATGACTATTGCGAGAAATGCACATTGATATAGATGCAAGAAGAGAGAGTAGAAATGCGGTGAAAATGGTACAAGCATGTACTAGGAAGGGTGGAGGAGAGTGACAATGTGACACTATTGTGGGGTATGAATATGCAGTGTTAATGTGATTGAAGCTAGGAGACCAGATTTAGTCTTGTTTGAAAAAAAGGAACACAAGGCAACAATCATTGATATAACAGTGTCAGCTGATGTGAACGCGAAGGAATAGGGGAAGGTTGAAAATACTAAGACTTGAATAGGGAGATAAAAAGATTGTAAAAGTTGAAGAAGATAAAAGTGAGGAGAGCCCTGGGGAGTGTAACTAAAGGAGTTTGCAAATAGATTGAGAAAATTCGGATCCGTTGCAATGTTGGAGTACTTCAAAATACTGCCTCGTTGGGAACCGCCATAATTTTGCGGAAAGTGCTGAAAGATTGAGAAAATAAGATGCTGATTTTTTTGTGTGTACATTTGTTATAATCCGTATCCGTATAAAACCGTCAATTCAGAGCTAGACACGAAATGTAAATAATAATAATAATAATAATAATAATAATAATAATAATAATAATAATATATAATCTTAAATAAAGGACAATGTCAAACGAAATTAAGTGGTGTATAGTTTGATGTTATTCTTGGCTACACTTTTTTATCAATCAGATTTGAGGAGGATATTTTGTGTATTTTCTCCGTAAAATGTATTAATAACTCTGGCAAACTTTGTTATTGTATTTCATCTACTTTTGGAAGGCATTGAGCGATAGCTAAAGCCATTATAATAACCTAAATGTTACATGCGTATTTTTATTATGTCTACTTTTCTAACATTTTCATCAATGGGAGTTCACAAATGACATGTTCTTAACCAGGAGCGATCAATAAAGCAAATCAAATAAAGTATCTCACACATACGTGCGTTGCTGTCTTTATGGAATATCTTTTCTAAAAGCGTGTTTTCATGTCGTCGTTTCATGTAGTGGTCGTGTTGTTTTATTTTGACTGATCATCATTTCTAGTGAATAACGAATAAACTATTCATATATGCAAAACACAATTAAATGCGTATGTGTTGTGCGTGTATATGGATTTGTGTCTCGGTATCAATATGTCTGCATAATCTATTAACGTTTCATTCTTCATCATAGAGACCTTTCTCTTCTCTCTCTATTACTTTTCCATAATCTCCCTACCCCTCCCTAATTGTAATCTACTCCTGACATGCGACTCATTATTATTATGTCAACGAACACATTTGCAAACCTTTTTTCCTGACACGTAAAAATCTTTTTTATTAACAGATCCCCATACCCACCCTCCAATACAATCCACAGTTCCAGTAAAATTATTACCAATTTTAATCATTTCATATTAATATCTAGCTGTAAGCTGTTTTTTTAACAAGTTTCCAATAGGTGTTAATGCGGTCTTTCCATGTTTTATCCTTTTTTATAGTGTTAACAACTTTTATATTTTTAAAGAGCTCCCTTTCCCGCCCCCTTTTTGTCCCTTTTTCTTTGTAACCCCGATGGGTTCAGGATCACATGATGAAATCTAATTGACTGAAACAGATGTCTGTTTGTAGCAACCATATGTAACTGATTATCCTCAAATAATATATATATACATATATATATATATATATATATATATATATATATATATATATATATATATATATATTGCGCTACGATAAAGGTACTGTCAAGGACTGTAAATGTCAACTGAATTAAAAGAATAAATTATAAAATGTTCAACATCATGGATTTTGGAATATAGTTTTTTGTCATTTATGCACTATATTTCTCTGTAATTACATTGAGCTTCTTAAACAAGGATTGGTATATATTATAAGAAAATACATTTACACAGAAAAATATATATGTCGTGAGGCAGACAGATAGACAGGGAAACAGACAAATCAACAAGCAAACAAGCAGACAGAGAGCGTATAACATTATAATCTATAAAAAAAGAATTAATGCTAAAATAGAAATTTAAGATGTAAATAAATACGTCAGTTAAATTGTAATCCAATCGATAACCATACGACTAAAAAACATCTAGTTTGTTGTACCTCAGTAGAATGTAAATTTATGATTATTCGTATTGATAAATAATTGTGGTGCTACTGAAAAGTTTGATATCACATATCATACTGTAGATGATACGACATTTGAAACTTAAGAAACGTAAGTATGCAAGAAAAATATGGTTCCTGATGAATTTCGAACAGCATGGCAATCGGAAAATATTATAAAGGTTGTAAATTTGAATTCAACAAAATCATAGTGTGTATATATATATATATATATATATATATATATATATATATATATATATATATATATATATATATATATATACTGACGACTGGCGTTGTGACACCCTGCACTGATAATTCCAGAAATGATAAAACACTAATGTCTGTAGGTATTTAATAATTATCATAGTAAATAATAAAAATCATATATATATATATATATATATATATATATATATATATATATATATATATATATATATATATATATATATATATATTAATGTTGGGATAATTCTAATATTTTTCCGATTCCGATACCAAACTCCCGATTCCACTAAAATTACTAATTCCGATTTTTTATGAACCTATAAATATTTAATCAAAAATTAGTACTAACATTGGAATATTTTTTTAAAATAAAATCAAATAACAGACAATAAAAAGATTCGTTTTTCGCATCGGAAAATAAGCACAAAATTTCCGATACAGCAAAAGTTCTGGGGTTTTTTTTTTCGATTTTCGATTCAGATTAATCATCTCAACACTGATATATACGTAGAATACCACACACACGCATATATATTTTTTTTCAAGAGAATCATTAAAAAAATCTGGCAAAAGACATCTCCTAAATGTCGACAGTGTCCATCGCTGCCAAATAAACGAAGCCAATAATCTTGCCTGTTATCCACAAATTTATATTGTGCTTTTCGGGGGGTAGACTGACTAGGTTGGTGTGGCAATCATCGAAGGCAAAGGCCGATACGAAGTGCTGGAACCATTATATTCACTCTTAATCTTTGCATTGAATAGACGATGCTCGTTAGCTGAGATGTAAGACGATCATTTCATTTGTGGATGGCGGCTACAGAAAAAAGTATGGATGGCAGCTAAAGAAACAGAAAAAAATTAATAATAGTCCATCCTCGTTGGACCTGGTATTATATAAAGTACGCTTTTCTAAATCTTTAGTTGTAAAGAAGTAAAATGTCCTCTACGGTTGTCTCCCTTTGTGAAGTAAAAATAGAGGTAGAAATAAAAGATATTGGGTGGATAGACGTTCGGCGCAATTTGTTAAATATGATTAAGAAATTTTTCATGTCAGAATTTGGATATTTTATTTTCCATATATTTATGACGGTTTCCTTTAAATCAGATAATCTGGGAGATTTGCTATATGTCTATTTTAATTTAATTATTTTATTTAAGAATTTTTATATTTAGATTGGCTTGTTTGTTTGCAGCAGTCATCGTAAGGCAACCACAAATATCTATACCGTATATAATATATGGGTGTTAAAACTACGTGTAGTATTTCTGCATTAATATTGTACATATTTATTAATACTAAACAATATTTTCACATAGAGCCGTAAGAAAACGATTTAGATATTCATGACGCTGTATTTAATCGATTAATACGATGAACGTAGAACAAGAAATATAATTGACAATACCTCTGTTTAACGATTCCGATTCCCAGGGATGATCTCCTGATAGGTCTAACCCACAGTTGTAATAACAGCAAACTTTCTTTTTATTATTAACTCTTTCTAAATAAATAAATAAATAAATAAATAAATATATTCCTTTTGACGTTGTTGCTATTTCTTCTCATGAGTTAAGGGCATAAGAGATTCACTGATTGATATAACAATTAAGAGATTGATTTTGCGCTACGAAACAGATACAGTCAAGAATTGTATAAGTCAACTGAATTAAAGGAATACATTATATATATATATATATATATACATATATATATATTATATATATGTGTAAGAATATATGCGATCACAATTCTCAATGAATGTTTGATAATTCTTGTGTAGAGAGGCATATGAAAGTTGTAAAAAAGACATATATGGTTCAAACGTAAAGAAAGTAAAAAGTACAGCACTAGACCTGAAGCAGAAAAATTAGCTAAACAATCTTCCATGGGCAACGTTTAAATGGAAAAGAGCGAATGAGTTAAACTTAAAAGTAAACGGGAGTGAATCTTGATATTGACAAAGCCGGTTGAAGAGTGTTTAGTCTATATGTACTAAAAACGATTTGAACGGGGCAGAAGAGAAGAAAAGTGTTAGGTAAAGGCGAGAGGAAATAGAGGAGCCTATAGTTACATCGTGTAAAAAGAGATAGTTTAAATAAGAAGGAAAAACGGCAATAAAAATAAATTGAGTCAGAAAGATGTATGATTAAAAAGTATATAAAAGAATATAAAGGAATATACGGTAATTCACATAAAAATATGGTTCACGGGGAAAGCATTGAAAAAGTGAGAGTTAAGGATTGAAGTACTACTACAAATCGGGAAGTAACAAAAAATAAAACAAAAACAAACGAGGTAAAATGTTTAAGAATAGAATAGTGGA
This sequence comes from Euprymna scolopes, assembly GCF_053919585.1. NCBI lineage: Eukaryota > Metazoa > Mollusca > Cephalopoda > Sepiida > Sepiolidae > Euprymna > Euprymna scolopes. The sequence goes on from NC_136501.1 coordinate 36,052,101, forward strand.
GAAGAAACCTGTATAGAATAAAAAACAAGGTAGAGAAAAATCGTGTATAGTTGAAGAGGAAGATAACAAAAAGAAACCCTGGAGTTCTTTGAAGCTAAAGAAAGAGGTGGTGAATACATTCAAAGTAGGGGTACAGATATAAAGAAATGATAATTGTCTAATTTAAATGAAATAAAGTTCAAAAAGTGGATTTACGGAGCAATAACCTTGAGGGGTTAAAAGCATTTGATAAATCGTAAATAAAAAAATATATAAAAGGGATTATAGGTAAAAGGGAAATTACAGATATATATAATTAATTACAATTAATAAAAAGGTCAGAGTGATATAAGAATGATCAGCCTATGACTCGGATGTAAGGCGATGGGGGTATGTGTGAAAATAATTAAGTAATTTTGAAATGTCTATATTTGTATTTTTCTATGTTTGCAAATTGAAATTAATTCTCTTTTAGAATTAATGATGTTAATACTTTGAGATAAGGCGATAATGCCTACAGTTTAAGATATACAAACTGAAACAATTTAGCACCAGGTTTGTACGATTTAGATTTTTTTAGTATTGACCATTTAATGGAGAAGTTTATGCCTTTAGCCCTAAGATTTTAATCAATGTATTGTTATCGATGGTATCTTTGTTAAATGAATAGACATGGTTTGAAATGCTGAGTTTAATTATGGTCGAATTTGAACCAATGTACGTAAGAGGTTTAGCAGATGTCCGTTGAATGTCAACGGTATGATTACTACTATCAAAATTAGGTAAAGAATGTGGATGTTTCGGGCTTGGTAGTGGTTGTAGGAGATGTCAGCAGTATATGCGGAGAATTTATGGAGTGGTTAACTTAGTTACTATTATCGTTAGCAATTAGGGAAGAACTAGTTTGAGAAGGAGTTAAAAACTTGTTTGGAGAGTTTACTTGAGGAAGAGTTGGTTTAAGTTTTAATTATTAGGAGCATTTAAGTTTGTTTTGGTAATTACAATTAGTAGTGGGTGTGCAGAGGGTGGGACTAGATAGAGCAATTCTAATTTTGTTATTGTTAGATGGTATTATAGTTAGGGCTATATGAGACCTTTTAGAATATGAACATCTCAAAAGCGGATAATGTTTATCTGACGATTATTTTCACTAAAATAATACGGATAATAGTTATAGTTTTAGAAGATAATTTACTAAGTAGAGTTTTAAATAGAAAAATAAAAAAAGCTATATTCGCTTTATTTAGACGTTAAACTTTTTAAATTAAAATGATAATTGTTTGATCCTGACAGACATTTGTTATTTTAGAAAGAAATATTATTATCACAGCAAATAATGTAGATTATTTCGAAATAATTTAATTTTCAGTATTATCTTTATTAGTTGTAGTAATTCTGTTAGACTAGGCATGTATTTAAGGAAAATGGTGAAATATTATGGATGTTTTGATTATCCGTAATGAAATAACCCATTTTTTATTTACAAATTATTGTATTTAGTATTTTCATAGATAATTTATTGCGTCTAGCAGTGCCTCCTTTAAATTGGTTTTGTTTACTGGTGATTCTTGTATATTTAATTGGAGTTTTGATTTCTATCCCGATGTCTATTTTGCCAAAGGAATCACGAAGGTAACCACATTAAACTATCTATAAAATCGATTTTTAATAATTGCCTAAACGGTCTTTTCTTTGTTAATATCAGAACGGGTCATATCATTGATATTTTCCGTCTGTAAATTTTTTTCTTAAGCTATCTTTACAGCAACGATAAATTGAAATCAATAACCAAACTAATAAGCTTTTGGGCGTATTTCCGTTTATCCTTGCCGGATATCTACAGAACGTGTTGATAAAAGTGCGATTTAATGCGCCGGAAAGTGATGGAAAGAGGAACGAGGGGTTTATATTAATTTCAAAACTTCCACAATCCGATACCATACTATTATCATATTTTTCTTCAATAATACCCAAAATAAATTTCCTGTAGAAATATCCGAGGAGAAATTGTTGTTTTTGTTGAACAGCATTTATTCATTTATACCGAATGAATTAGATGATCATTATTGGCATTTCTATTCAAGAAAGACATTGAGTTCTTACGGGAAAGGCTACCTTGAAATTGACAAGTCCCTAAATGAAAGTGCTTCTGTATAACAAACTGGAGTCGAACATGTTTCATTAAAGTTGTTAGTCCGTGTCGTTGACCAGTTAGCCACCATCGCCTCTAAACTATTGATTTAAATACTTCATTGATTGAATTTTATTGGAATATAAGAATGTTACCTTTTCCGGTGTTAGATTGATTTTTAACAAAAATGTACTATTTCTCCTCGTTATGTCGACAGAACGAGTACTCCAGTACCCTATGAAAGTAACGTCCTCTTTATTACTATCATGTGGTTTTTAAGTCACGCAAAGTAAACATTAGAAGATAATTCATCAAAACGCACTTTGCTAAAAAAAAAAATCAATACGACATTTTGTGACACTTAGAAAATTGTGTTTAAAAAGATATATAACTGATGATGATGGTTAAATAGATGTGTCAATGACAGTAAACATAATATTGCAGGTATGTTTTTATCTTTTCTTGTATAACGTTTTCCTCTAATGCTCTTGTGATTACATTATCTTTTACTTTAATAAACTTTACGCAAAATATGTGTTTTGAATAGCTGTATTACTGAAGTGTTGAAATTAAACGTTTCCTTGAAACTGCCGTTAAATGTTCATTCAAATAAGTTTCCTTTCTTAAGCTAGCAACGTTCCCGACGCACACACACAAAAACACTCTCCTTTTTTTCTTTTCCCGTTTCAATGTTCGTAGACAATCCGTCTTTTATTTTCCTTTTTACTGACACGCGAATTAACCGCGTGTCAGTAAGAAGCGTGTCTTAATTTGCACATATAGTACCTTTCCGTTTCCTATCGGTTGGGTTTCGAGTTTTCGCGTATTTCCATGACTGTTGTTACACTTCTCTATAATCTCATGATCACACAGGCTGCATTCCGGCGGTGGTCGTCTTTGTCCGGTGCAGAAGCAATTGCGGGGCCTTTGCAGAACCGTTGACTTCATCAGGAGTGTCTCACGACTATCTTCTGGATCTGTTTCGTCATCGGTTATCAGACTTTCCAACCCGCTATTCGAAGATGTTGTGCTGTGTGCTGTCGGAATGTTTTTCTGACGAGAGTACAGTGTATCAGGGGCACATGTCGTTCACGTGTCGGGGCATCTCATTGGCTAAGACGCACTGTGAACTAATTATCTTGTTAATCTGACCCTGGCTAAATCCCGAAGTACAACGACTCTCTGGTGCCTTCACATAGTCTCAAATTTGGAATAGACTATGCTCGTGGCCAGCTACTCGTGGCATAACACCGATATCTTGCACACGCACCTTGTACCGGTATATAGGATATGCTGCAGAGGTCAAAGATGACTCGTTGTCTTTTGGAGTCACGCTGTGCCAGTAGACCGGCTCTGGTACGGAGCAGTGCATTCTAGCTGCGATTCGTTTTACCATGCGATGGCATCGGTCTGCTATGCAATTCCCGGCCAGGGTATATTCATAGCAAAATCGCAAGTTCACACCCCATTCATCTGAAAAAGTTCTGAATTCTTTGCTGCGGAAAGCTTTGTCGTTATCTTTCAGAAGTTCGCGAAGTGGGCCACGTTAAAAAAGAACACTTCTAATTGGTGAATTATAGTTGCCGAGTCCTGTCGTGCTAATTGCCACCACACTGAAAATCTCGACGGCCCACAACCGTGATAGTTAGGGAATGGTAAGTCATGTAATGTGTAATGTCCATTCCCAACCTTTGCCAATCACAAATAACCTTCAGCTTTTCTTTCACCAAGGGAACAGGCGCTGGATCTATTGTTCGGCATTCAACGACATTCGTATTACCAATCTGACTGTTGCTTTTGTTGTCGCAGGGTAAACTCTTCGGGTGAAATAAGCGGTTTCGCACTCCTGAATGTTCACTGTGAATGTGAATGGACATGATCTGGGCCGCGTCTAGCTCAATGAAATGCACTCTCCCGATCAGTGGCTCAGGTTCCGCACCCTTTTCAATAGCAGAGAACCATTGTTGTGGTACGCAGGTCCATTGATTGGCGAAGTTGTTAATTGACGCAACTAATGTCACGTCTACTAAGAGCCTATATTTATTCACCAATTCTTTAAGGGCATGTAGTCGTCTTCTAATGAGCATTTCACTGGCAGCCTTGGTGTTAACTCGCGCTTTTCTGCTGAGAGTGTCTGGCACCCAGTTTTGTGCACACGCAGAGTCGATCTTCATGTGCACTGGAACGAGAAGTTAATTCCTCTAAACATGGCGTCTAAATCAGCGAGATTTATATGCTGCGTATGGTTCTTAGGTTGCAGCCAACGAGCGTCCTTCACCACAGTTCCATCTTTTTCTAATGCTATTTCTGGTGCTTGTGCACTGGTATCGACTCATATGTTCAGTTCCTCGGTGTCCACGCACCAGTACTCACAAACTGGACCATTCCGCATTACTGCGTCCACAGTGTCGCACATCATATGCCAGAGTAGGGGGGTTGTTACCTTGCGATTCCAGCCGTTTGTGATTACACGGGCTCTTTATTACTCCGCATGCAACACACTCGCACATATTAGGAGGTGCCCTACGAGCTTTCCACACAAGGAAAATACAGTTCATCGTGTTATGATATTGGGAATTTCTGGGATTTTGTTCCCTCTTTTCCAGCGCTAGGCATCGTGCTCTCACTATGTGCGGAAAACCGTAACTTACTTGAATAGCACGAGTTTCGCGTTTTATTTTTTCCTCTAAGAAAAAAAAAGTTAAAATGCCGACATCGCATTTATATGTATGACGGTCATGCAAATTTACGTGTGAGATATGCAAATTAGACGCGAGGGAGTTTTTTGAACGGGTATAAAAGAGAAAAGTAAATTAACCACCGGCGGGTGGGAAGACAGAGTGTTGGAAGAACGCGTGTTGAAACAAAATTATTGAAACTAAATCAGAAAAGACAGAACAACAAATTTTACTAGGTGCAAATATTGTAGCCACTATTAGTCCCAGTACACGTGTGCCATCCCCAAGCCGTTCCAGGTCCATGCATCCTAGTCCGAATCGAACTAAATGTTCCCGTACTCGAAATGCGGGCACAATGTCTTCGTCAACAAAGATATCATCGATGTAAGCCGACGTCATGCGGTCTCTTGCTATAGCATTCTGCTTACTATAACCTCCATAATGAGGGGAGCCACGTTCAAACCAAACCCTGAACATTTAAGACAGTATCTAATTTACATCGACCTCTACCGTCTGGTATGGTTGCAGTGTCTCGTGTACTCGTACTTGGGGATATGCTCTCCGGAAATCAAGCAGTAATACATTTGGTCCTTTTTGGCACAACTCGTGCATCCTGGCAGCGCAAACATCTGTATTCGCCGTGAATGCATCTACATTATTGTTAAGTTCGCAGTAGTCCGTCACCATCGCCTTATTCCACTGCTTTACGACCATCACTGAAATTAATTCTTTGGGAGGTCCGAGTTTGTCTTCCGGGTATGTCACAAGCCATACTTGTCTATCCATGCCCGGAGTTCTTGATCATTAGCTGGCCGAAGCTCCGCAGCCACTCGATATTCAGACACTCCGTTATGCCGTCCTTCAGGTGGGCAGTTATCTGCCTATTTCCCTGCCGTTATCCGAGCTCGCTTCTGATTATAAAGCGTCGCAGTCAATTCTGGTTCACGGATGGAGATAGGAGCACGAGTGGAAACTTTCCCAATGCCGATTAAGACTGCACCTATAGGTTCAACAGTGATGCCTCCCAATGCTTTTATCGCATCGATTCGTAACAAATCAAATCCTAGTGAATACTCCTCTTCCACAGCATCGCTGAACGAGCTTAAATAATCAGGACGTCTACTTTTGCTGTCTTCCAGGATCAACATCGATGTGCATCTATTATTGTATGTGAGCTTCCTTTGTCAATTAATGCCGAACATCGCATTTCATGAACGTAGACGACAATCTCCGGCAGTGCCGCATGTAGATCTTGGCGGATGGTGTAGGCGAGCGTCTTTGTCTTGTCCCCTTATTTGTTTCCCAGTGCCCAATCTTGCCGAATAGGTAGAAATAGGTTCCACGTCTTCGAAAAGCTCTTTCTATGTGACTCTTACGAACTTTGACCCCTTAGCAGCAAAATGTCTGGCCGAAAACCGATCATATATATATATATATATATATATATATATATATATATATATATATATATATATATAAGTGAACGTGTTTGTGTGTGTGTCTGTGTACATTTTCCTATGCAATAACTGCCAATTTTTAGTCTACAGACTCGAAATTTGATATACAGGGTACTGAGATTTGGGAAAATCTTTGTGATCGGTTTTCGGCCAGAAATTTTGCTGCTAAGGGGTCAAAGTTCAACGATTTGACCTTTCAGAACTCTACCAAACACCTCCATAAATTTTGGGTCTAAACACTTGAAATTTTAGATATAGGTTCCTTGGACATGGATCTTACTTAATAACTTGATTTGAGCCCAAAACAATTAATTTTAAGGGGTCAAAGTTAAAAAAAATCTGTGGCATTTTATCTCCTGTGCCAGGGATATTTCCGGTAGAAATATAAAATTTACCATAGGATAGACTCACGGCTGCAACCACGTTAAGGCTTTGGTCCATGGTTGACGTCAGCACCCTTGCATTTGTTATTAGGTCTCCCATGGTAAGGCTTACAACTTTTCGTCCCTGCTGAAGTCCTTTGAAGTTTCATTACCAAGCTTAACTTCTTCAGCCATCCTACTACGTCTCCCTCACCAGTAAATGGCTTCACCATGTCGCTGCATAGTCGTATTTTCGCATTGATAACAGTCGGAATAGTTTCAAGTGTTGAAATAAAAGTTTTTCCTTGAACTGCTGAATACCGTTAAATGTTCATGCAAAAAAAAGTTTTCTTAAGTTGTAACGTTTTCGGAACACTTTTTCCATTTTTTCTCTTTCTATTTTGACGTTCGTAGAAAATCTGCCCTTTATTTTCTTCATGACACGCAAGTAAACTGTACGTTCAATCGACTCCGAGTTAAAAAAAATAATCCCCCTGCCAATGAAAGAAGAACCGGCTTTTTATATGATCAAATTCGACAATGTCTTAATTTGCATACGCCATCTTTTCGTTTCCGATCGGTCGGGTTTCGAATGTGAGTGTCGGTAACTTTTAACAATACACACACACTCTACCCTTGAACACTTGTTTCCTATGATTGTTGTCATAATTGCTACTCAATTTAGTTATTGGTTTTTGTAACAATCCATGATTTTTCCAGACTTCCAAAAAAATCTACTTGTTCTTTGTTTAATTTCAGTCTTATTTTTGGCCCCCATAAACAAAACATTATAAACATATGTAATAACGATGTACGGCACTCGCCTGCTTCAATAAACTCCTCCCAGTTATCTCCTTTTCATTCTTCCATTTTGTGTGTTTCATTTTTTACTTCTCTTTTCGCAAAAGCAGTGAATTAGTACTAACTCTAGTCGCTGAAGCGACGTTGTTGCCAGGGAAACCAGTCATAAAAAACGGCGCTCACCTCCTTAAGTTTTTTTTTTACAATATTGAACACCAGAAGATTCATCATAACTTTTATTTTACTGAATGAAAATTGAATTTTTTTTCACAATATAACTGAGAAGGTGATTTATAAACTGTAATAATTGTTTGACAGTTGGTCGAAAAATACGTGATCGGTGAAGCTTTAAAGCAGTTTCAAATGACAAAAAAATATATAATGTGTATGAGTGTATATTGGAATATATGCTTTTTCTAATTATATTTCACCTTGTATTTATACCAATAATGTTATTTAATCAGCTCGATGTATGTTAAATTTGAAACAGAGCACACACAAATAAAAAACGAAACGGATATACTCCAAATTCCAAGATTCTATTTATCTTACCATTTATTTTTTCAACATGTTATAATTTTTAAATTATTTTACAGAATCTGTTTCATAACGCATAAACAATTAGTAATTATTATATCCACAATATTTTTTACGTTGCCTCATCATGTTTAAAGTTAAAAACGTTCCATTTTTACTGACGAGTCAACGCGTAAATATATATTTAACATAACCACAGATCTGATTCATTACTTTCTGAGAAGCATCACAGGCCCAGCGGAGAAAATGAAATATCACACCTACAGTTAGAAAAGAGATCGCTTTAACTTGAGAACTGAATACAATGCTAATTTATAACTGGGCATCTGCGCTTGCTTATGAAATGTATTATTATTTTCCATGTGAAACATCCTCAATTGAGTCATAACACATGCTATCTTCATCTTTTGGCATTGACAAAAAAGGATGCAATTATTTCTAGAAACTGTCCAACAGTGAAAAAGCCCATTAGCAACTCGACACTTTCCGATATACAGAATGCAATTTGGCAGAAAACGCTTTAAATTATATATTAATGACTACTGTCATTGGAATAAACATACAGACTTAATAATTCGTGCATATACGTGCCAAAATTCGTGTTGGCGTTGAGAGGTTTGGACAAAATGCCTATATTGTTAATACCGTGAATAACACGCATGTAACCATTAGGCGCATGTATATATGTGCGTGTACGTATGATGTATGTGTGTCTGTATGTATGTATGCATGTGTATTTTGTATATATGTGTATGTATATGTATGAGCATGTATATGTATGAGCATGTATATGTATGAGCATTTATATGCATGAGCATGTATATGTATAAGTATGTATATATATAAGTATGTATATATATATATATGTATGGATATGTATATATGTGTATATATGTGCGTATATGTGTATGTACAGGATGTCCCAAAAGAAGCTGACGGATTTTAAATTTGATTAACTTCCTCAATATTTAAGTTATGCTTACCAATTTTCATATGTAGGTAGATGAGTCTCTCCGTGACGTTTTGAAATATAGTAAGATATCATAGTCTCTTTATTTTAATTTTATTTAAACAATCTAATCTAGGGTAAGTTTTTCACAATGTCTAATTTTAGTTATGAAAAATGATATTACTCAAATGTCCACCATTTTCATTTTCATACTCTTGTGCTCTCTGCAGGGCATTGTCCAGCACATCACTTAATGTTTGAGGGCGTATGGCCTTAATTTCCTCCTCTATATTGTTTTTAATGACATTTAATGTGGCTGGTTTGTTTGCGTATACCCGCTCTTTAAGGCAACCCCAAAGGAAGAAATCTGCACATGTGAGATCTGGCGAGCGGGGTGGCCAATTTATCTCACAGCCACGAGAAATTATTAGGTTGGCGAATATGTCCTAGAGCAGATTTAATGTTTATCGTGCCCTATGCGCCGTTGCACTGTCTTGAGACCCCAATTTGACTTGATCGCTTTCGTACTGATGTGGATAGATCCTTGACCACACTCTCTGCTAATCTCGGATGATTATCATCACTTCTTGCCGTACGGGGTCACCAGATTTACGGATCTCACATACAGACCCTTGCTCATAAAATCGAGCCACCATAGTTTTTATTGCATTGGGAGTAGGGGAATTTCTTGAGTTGAATTTTCATCGAAATTCTTTTTGACTTTCTGATATTGACTCATTCAACCGAGAATACGATAAGTATCCGTTCCTTGGTAGTGTAACGACTCCTGATAATCTTGGACGTGTAACGAATAGTGATAATTTTGGAAGAGATACTCTAGATGGTCTGAAAAATTAAAAGAAAAATATAAAAAAATAAGAAAGTTATAAGTTTTCGTTAACAATCACCTTCTTTTGGTCGTATACTGGTTATGCTTAACATTTCAGCACATTATTGCTACTTTCAAAATTAATGCTATTTATAGATGGCTGCTGGGTTTTTATATATTGAGCTTCAAGTATTTTTAATTTTGTACAATTACTTTGTCGTTGCAAAATCCTTGTGTTGTCCACGAGGAACTTTCTAAGATTACAGGAGGAACAGCCATGTTGCTTTGTTAAATGCTGGTATATTGAGCTAGTACTGTTCAAATGCATCGTTAATACGACTGGCCTTACTAACATTGCCTTTTATCATCCTAATTTTTAATCAAGTTTTTTTATCACTCTTAAATATATATTTTAATCGACTTTTCATTGACTCTTTTTATCATTCGTAACTATATATTTCACTTCTATTTTTAATATTTTATCTCCACCTGATGATGTTACAAGAAAGAATCGAAAGCGCTCGTGTGAACCATGGAACATTTGTAAATACCTTCCATCTCGAAGTTAAAAAATCTTACGAAAGATCGAAAAAATGAAAAAAAGAATCATTAAGCAAGGTATCTCTGTTGTTTTTAATAATGTTTGCCTGAATGAAGGAATGCTGCCTAAATACACTAATGTATATATATATATATATATATATATATATATATATATATATATATATATATATATATGACTATGTACATATATACATGTGTGTATGTCTATATATATATGTGCATGTCTATGAATATATGTGGGTATGCATATATATGCCATTTTATGCATATATGCCTGTAGGTATATGCATGTATATATCCGTATTTATATGCATAGGTATGTCTTTATGTATATGCATATATATGCCTGTATGTATATGTATATATGTGCACTAAAAAGTGTCTGTCATGCTATCACTGGTTAGTTTCATGCGCCTAACGGCGGTTCATGTAAGCAGGAAGAAAACAAAACTGTATCTTCAAAAAGGAGTAAAATTCAATTTATGCTGTTGGAATGTACGCACTCTTCTTGTTAAAGCGTCATCCAACCGTCCAGAGCGCAGGACAGTGATTGTCACTGCAGAGCTACGGAGACTTGATATAGATAATACTGCTCTGTCAGAGACCCGTCTCTCAGGAAAAGATCAAAAGTACAGAGGTATCATCAGGCTACACTCGCTTCTTGATTGGTAAACCGGAGGGTATCCGTAGAAATAGTGGAGTCGGTTTTGCGATTAAAACATCCTATGGAATTTCCTTCCAGTATATGTGATCGCATCATGAAACTTCGTGTTCCTCTCTCACATAACAGATTCATCACTATTCTTTCGGTCTATGCACCAAATCTTCAAGTGAATAAAGATGACATTTTGTGTTTCTATGAATCTCTGCGCTCTGTTGTTGGATCTACACCAATTAATGAAAAACTTGTTATTCTTGACGATTTCAATGCCCGTGTTGGGAAAGACTATGAAACCTGGAGTCCCCTTGGCTGCTATGGTATCGGTATCATGAATGCTAATGGCCTTAAGCTACTAGAGATGTGTTCAGAATTTAATCTTGCTATCTGTAACACTTTTTGCGCCGCACATAGCTACTTGAATACACCCACGTTCAAAGCATGGTCACCTAATTAACTTCATCATTACTCGAACAAACGACCTTCGTGCGCAGTGCTGAATGTGACACTGATCAAAAGTTGGTGAGAGGAAAGTTTAATTTGCGAATCCGTAAAAAAGTTCCTCATAGTGGTGTTAGGGTGCCTAGCCGGATTGATGTCGCCAAGTTAAAGCTGCCTAAAGTTCAAAAGAGTATGGCGGAAAAGCTCGATGATCTGAAACTGAATACTTTATAGAAAGGCAACCGATTATTCCCCCGACAATCAGAAACTTAAACCAATCTGTTTAACCAAGAACTAACGGAGTACCAAAATAAATTTCTCTCACTCGGACCCAATTTTCATTTATTTAGCTCGTACAACCACCAAAATAAGAAGGCTGATATAGAACTTTTATGCAAACCCTGTCAACCTAGAAAAAGGACAGAAAATCGCAATGCATCTATAAATTAAAGATATGCTTAGGGCTGAGGCCATGAAAAATAGATTCCAAAAACCTGAAAGTATTTTATCCAATAACTTAAAAGAAAACACCCAACGTTTATTGTTAGAAAATGTGATAAACCCACCATATATGTATTACTTAATAAACTGAACGTTTTTGTAAACTTCAATTTATCTTTGACGATCCTAGAAAAATTAAGAAAGTTAAAAAAAATGTTCTGTCAATGATTTAAAAACTCAAGTAAATAAACTTATCAAAACGAATAATGCTGTAATAGACAATCTACAACTCCCTCTAATAATTGGAGATTATAAACCCGGATATTTATATGGAAACGTAAAAACTCATAAACCTAATTTCCCAGTACGTCCCATAATTAAACAGGTGACAACCCCAATATATATCTTATCTTAAAAAATCAATAAACTTATCACACCGTATTTACATTGCCGATACAGTGTAAAATCCACCGAGGAACTCAATTTTAAAGAAGTGTTTAATAACGTGCACAAGTGAAGTTCCATTTTTTTATCATCTTGGAAATATACATAAACAGGTGGATGGATTAGCTATGGCTTCCCCATTGGGACCAACATTCAGTAACTTTTATATGGCTAACCTGGAGAATAAGGTGTTTGATTTGCTAACGAAGCCTTCTATTTATGTTCGATATGCAGACGATATATTGAGTCTTCCGATAAATTAGAAGAAATAGAATATTTAAAGAGTACATTTCAGAGTAATTCCGTCATTAACTTCACATACGAACTAAGTGTTGATAATAAAATCTCGTTTTTAGACGTTCTCGTTGACTCATGTAATGCATCCGCTAATTCTTGTATTTAAAATTTTAAAAGCGAATATCCATATCGTTATAAAACCAATATAATAACGAATACTTATACATCGTGCGAAGGTAATTTTCTCAAACAAAAAGTTATTCTTAAAGGAATTAAATATATAAAACAGGTTTTAGTTAACAACCAATTCCAAAATTCTCTTATAGATAAACAAATAAAATTAGCGATTAGCAACTTGAATCAAACTAGCAATAATCAACTCCCAAACTATTCAAACATATTACCGGAATTAGATACATAAGAACTATAAAACAGATGAAGATATTCTAAAAAAATATAATCCGTCGATACGTGACTCCTAACGATAACAAGAAGGTAAGGTTTATTATATTATACAAAATAACTAACCTTGTAGTTAAAAATAATATTTCGCAGACAAGTGATTTGTTCGAAAAACTTATTTAGTGTACTAATTCAAATGACCATTGGGAGAGTGTATCTCTAACAATAATACCTAGATAGGTTATACTACGAACACATTGTCGCGAAGATTAACTCTCCACCTCTCTGATTCTAGTTCGATATCGTAACATTGTGGAAGACATGACTACCATCATTCGGAGTTCACAGGAATCATGGTGGAAGCACTAAGGTTTTGCAAGGCGACAAAAACGTTAATAGACTAAAAATACTCGAACCATTGTATATTAGAACAAAAAAAAACACAGATCAATAATATCAATTACGAATATAGTCGAAATATTTTTAAATGCCTAGGATAGCAGATTTTAATGTTAAATATGTGCAAATGTATATATACAATAAAAAACGTCCGCTCACCTAATTCATAATAAGCCACCACGTGACTATAAAAATATGTATATATATAATTAGGAAAAAGGAAAGAAAACAAAATAGTAATTTCTACAACATGCCTGAGGATGATAGAGGTATCTCTGTCGAAAGCGCTCGCTATAGATCCAACTTATACAATCTTGAAAAAATACACAGAAAACCATTCGGAGATTGGAGAAATGTAAATGAAGAATTCTGTGCTCTTCAATAATATTTGTTTGAATGAGAAGATGGTGCCTAAATATACACAATATATACTTATATATATATATATATATATATATATATATATATATAGTAAGTTATAAAATATATATGGCGATTAAGCTACACAGAATATTTCGCGTTTTATCCACGCTAGGATTCATTAGGCTTAAAGCATAAGCCTGATGAATCCTAGCGTGGATGAAACGCGAAATATTCTGTGTAGCTTAACCGCCATATATATTTTATAACTTACTACCTAGCCCTACCTATGTATTGGGCACTGTTGAAGTAAATACTTAAAGTTTATGCATAAATTTATACTTTCGTATATTAATTTATGTGATTAAATAAAGTATATACATATATATTATATATATAGGGTGTCCATAAAGTCCGTGTACACTTTAAAAGATTTATATATTTATTTGTATTTTGAATAGAAATAATCTGTAAAATGGATTTGAAAGAAGTAAATCTATATTATGAAGCTTCTATTGAAATTTTATTTAACTTTCCACATGCCCTCCATCATTAGCAATACAAAGGGTAATACGATTTTGCAGTTCACGAAAAACATTTGCCAAATGATTTATAGTAATGCTTAAAATCACATTAGTTATTCTAGATTTCAAATCTTCTAATGAACTAGGTTTGGTTGTATACACAATTGTTTTCACATGTCCCCATGAAAAAATCTAATGGAGTCAAATCTGGTGAATGTGGAGGCCAATGAAATGGTCCACCCCTTCCGATCTATCTATTAGGAGATTCCTGATTTAGAAACTGTCTAACACGCCGAGCAAAGTGTCAAGGAGCTCGATCTTGTTGAAACACTGTATCATCTTTCAAGTTTAATTGTTCAAGTTGCGGAATAAAGTAATTCTGCAACATATCTAAGTAGCTGTCACTGTCAATAACACGATCTTCAAAAATATGGCTCTATGATTCGATTTATTCCCAAAGCACACCACACATAAACTTTAAGAGAGTCCCTTTCATGTTCAACAGCTTCCTTTGGGTTTTCAGTTATCCAAATTCGACAGTTATGCCTGTTGACCTTGCCACTAATGTGAAATGTTGGTTCATCAAAACACAGTAAATTACTCACAAATGCATCATCATTGCAAAGTTTTTCATTGAACTGGTGACAGAAAGTTAGCCGTGCACCTCTTCTAACATCTGTTGATGTAATTGAATTTTGTAAGCTTTCATATGAAGTTTTGCCCGCAGAATCTTATGCACAGTAGACTTTGGCAGCCTTAGCTCCAATGATGCCCGCCTTACAGACTTTCTTGGACTTGCAGTAAAGGATTCTTCTATGGAAGCAACACTTTCGTCACTGACACATGGCCTTCCAGACCGTGGTTTATCATGGACAGAGCCTGTCTCTTTAAATTTTTTCATCCATTTAACAATGGTGTTCCTATGAGGCGCTTTTTTATTGTATTCAATTCTAAACTTTCTTTGTACAGCAATAGTAGATTTCAATTCAGCCAACCAAAGGACACAGTTTACTTTTTCCTCAATTGAAGCCATGGGATCAAATTGATTCTGAAAAACAAAAGAAAATATTTTTTACTTATTTTTTACTTATCTAAAAATTGTTACGAATTTTGTGGTGAAAATTATTCAATAACTATACTTAAAACTAGATACATGAAACTTTATAACATTTTTTACAGATTATTTCTATCGCAAATATAAATAAAGTTATAAATTTTTAAACTGCACACGAACTTTATGGACACCCTGTGTATATATATATATATATATATATATATATATATATATATATATATATTAGTAGTAGACATAACGCATGCTCAGGAGAGCTATTGAATATGCAATATTACTAGTGTTTACCACTGTCAATAACCAACCTCATTTCTATCTTTCATAAATATTATATCGTGGTGTATTTAATTGACTACAGACACTTGTTACGTCCTGGAAATATTTTAAAACGCAGTTAAAATAAAGTACCGGTTCCTACTAGAGAAAGCAATATTAAGTAGTGTGTATTGTTTATCATTTTTCATATTATTTTAACAACTAGAGAAAAATGACCGGTAGTCCTTTTAATTGTGCTTCATGAAACAGTAAGGGCGATACTGTATTCCAGAAGAAGCGCCAGTTTAGAATCATTGTTTGTTTCACCATAGTGACACTATCGTACTGGAACGGTGTCATTGCGAAAAGATTTGGGCACGATTTCGAGGCTACATTGCAACAACGCAAATCATACTCCTTTTGATTAATCGTTCTCCATACTTTTGTTTCCACGCTGCGTTCAGATCCACAAATATATTTGTCTTAGGCATCACTTGCGCGAACAATGGATACGTTTCTGCTACTATTAATAATTCGTTAGAGGTAGAGTAAGATTGATTTCAGTGGCGATGAATCATTGAATTATGAAATTAGACATTGTTTTCTATATTTTTATAACATTTATTTTATTTCTAAAGTTTACACTATTATCATAGCGGCCTCTCTCGTGGTTTATAGCAGAACTGATTCATTATCTCGCTTCGGCATAAACAAAGGAAGGCAGATAAAAAAAACGCAGATGTCAAAAGAGAAGAATACCGGTGGAAAACGGTAAAGTAAAGAAAAATAGATTCACGGGTCAATTCCTTCACTTATTGTCAGCCTGTGACTTTCAAGGTTATATAAACACAGAGTTGACTGAAAATCATGTTGCGTGACATTTAATGGATAATTTCACGACTGTCTGGTTATATTTGGCATCTAGAACGGCCTTGCTATATCCTTTTCACAAGTTTAGCCGAAGAGCGTGCAGATTATCAACCAAAGAAACTCTGTGTTGCATGAAAGACTATTTCTATTGACGAAGCCAATAATTTTAATTTTGGAGAAAAGTATTATTATTTAGAAATTAAATTATAATAGCTAATGTCATAAGTTCTGTTTAAATATAATTCTTTTAAATTTAATAGTGAGTGATTTTCTAAAAAATAAATTATATTTATATATATATATGTGTGCGTGTGTATATATATGTATATATATATATGTGTGTGTGTGCGTGTGTGTATATATATATATGTATGTATGTATATATATGTGTGGGGGGGTTTGTATGTGTATATATACTGCATCAATCGCTTTATTGCAGATTAGTAAAATATCAATATTTCCCTAAATATATGTCACAAAAAAAAAATGAAAATTGTACAATCAAGGGCTGCTTTAAAGTTAGTAATTTCCAAAAAGTATATATAAATTCATGCTATATTCACGAAGTGACGGCATGTTATTTATTATGAAAGAAATTATACTGTCCATCACTTTATAGTAGATCTCTTAAAATGCCCCAAAATCAGTTAACGGTTATTGAAAAGCAAGGGATAGTCGATGCACTCGCAGAAGGATTGTGCATCAAAGATTTAGCCACGCAGCTGGAAAGGGATCCAAGAACCTAGGCCTCCTTCTTGAACAGCCGATCACCAAATCCAGAAAAATAAGGGCCTAGGAGAAACCTTTCAGATCGTGATACTCAGAAAATTCGATGGGGAGTCAACCGAAACAAAAACAGCACCAGTGGTTCTGTTTTTGAAAAAGCTAGAATCGCTCCAAGATCCAGGCAGGCCGGATACAATGTGTTGGCATGATACCTCTTCCAAGGCTTCCATTGAGCAAACAACATAGGGAAAACGAATCGCTTGGACACAGAATTACATGAAAATGGATTTCCAACAGGTCCTATTTAGGGATGAGGCCATTGCTACTCTTGATGGTCCTGATAGATGGACCAAAGTTTGAAGCCCGATCGAAACTCCGATCCCTTACAGAGTTTATCGTCAACAATGCGGTGGAGGCATCATGTTTTGGGCGGGAATCATTGAAAATTAGTTGGTTGGACCATGCCAATTGCACGAGGGTGTAAAGCTTACCAGCAATGCGTACACGGCCTTTTTGGATAATCATTTGTCGACATGATTAGATGACCTACAATTGCCACGTCGTTTTCAGATATTTTTTATACATGATAATATACCACACCATTCTGCTTGGGGCGACTGCAGCCTTCCTTGAATCTATGGGATTCGTCAAGGAACCTTTCATGACCTGAGCACCATGTTCTCCGGACCTTAACGCCATTGAATATCTTTGGTTAATATTAAAAAGAGAAGTTTATGAGGGAGGAGAGCAATTTACTTCAAAAGATGGCTTGTTGAGGAACACAGTTTATGTTGTTAGAGGAATAAATTATTTTAAGATGAAACAAGTGACTTCATTGGTCGACAAACGGTTGTTTTAAGTTAAAAAAATGGTTGATATATCACTTATAAGGCCCAGACCAAGGATATGCTTTTGTGTATTATTCATTGACAAAAAATATAATAAAACGTAAAGTTAGCAAGATAAGATATTATATGTTTGCCCTAAAACAACATTTTAAGAGACCTGCAATAACGCAATGGAAAGTGGAAATTCTTCGATAATGAATAAAATGTCATAACTTCGTGAATATCGCATGAATTTTAATAATGAATATTTTACTAATCTGCAATAAACTGATTGACACAGTATATAAATTTGTATATATATTTGTATATATATATATATATGTATATGTATGTATATATGCATGTATATATATGTATATGCATATATATATGCATATGGATATGCCTTTTATGTATACATATATGTGTATGTCTATATATGTGTCTATGTATATACGTATATCTGTATGTATATATATGTATATATATGTATTTATATTTATGTATATATATATGTATATTTATATATATTTATATATGTATGTATATATGTATGTATATGTATACGTATGTATATTTATATACATGTATGCATATGTTTATATATGTATGTATATATTTGTATATGTTTATATATGTATATGTATATATAGGTATGTATATATGTATATATGTGTATGTATATGTATATCTATGTGTATGTATATGCATATATATAATATGTATATGTATATGTATGTGTATATATGTATATGCATATATATATGTATATATATGTATATATACGTATTTATGTTTATGTACATATATATATACACATATATGTGCATATATATTTGTATATATACACATATATGTGTGTATATATGTATATATACACATATATATGCATATATATACATATATACATATATAGTTAAATAGAATGTGTAGAAGGTGGTACAATTCAGAGGTAACGGAAAGACACAAACTGAAGCAGGTGAGAAAGTTTTATTAATACAATTTTAAAATATATGTGCTCATATTCATATATTTCTAATACACATTATATTTATATTTGTACCGTGGTCACCTGGGAAAGTCGATCTGGTGGTATATCTGTGATATATCATATTTCGAGAAAGATCTCTTCGTCACATATTTATTTGACTTTGCTTCAAACGTGCCGTTGTAAATAGTAACAGTCTCGCGGCAAACAATTGCGGGGAACTTGTAGATAACATTTTAATTTAATATGTTTAGTTTTTTTTTTATTGGTCTCATATTTTTTATTTCTAATTTATTATTGTTTTGTTAATTTTATTATAATAGTTTATTTTTTATTCAAACGTGCTGTTGTAAACAGTAACAGTCGCGGTAAACTGTTGTCTGGAATTTGTTGATAGCTTTTTAATTAAAGTTTTTTTTTCTTTTTTAAATATTCCCTAAACTTCACTTTGTTTACATTTTTGGAACTATTTATAAACAAACGTATTCAATAAGTATTAATCAAAATTAGAATAAAAATTCAAGATCAAAGTTTGTTATATCTATATATGAATCATTTTAAGTTAATATAAAAATTGTTCCAAACTGTTTAGTCCATGAAATTACTTTTACCTATAGTAGGACCGGGATTCTTCTTGTATAAGTTAGGTTTTATATATACTAGCATTTCAGCCCGGCGTTCCCCGGGTGTTTAAAGGCGTATGTTGAGCAAAACAAAAAAGCGGTCAATTTTTTTAATTTGACCCCTATTATTACCCCTTAACATTTAGTGTTTTGGGCTCAAATCTAGTTATTAAGTAAGATTTATGTTCAAGGAACTATATCTAAAATTTCAAGTGTTTAGACCAAAAATTGGCGGAGGGGTTTGGTAGAGTTCTCAAACGTACAAATCGTTGAACTTTGACCTCTTAACAGCTAAATTTCTGGCCGAAAACGGATTACAAATATTTTTCACTATCTCAGTACCCAGTATATCAAATTTTGAGTTTTAGACTGAAAATTGACAGAGTTATTGCGAAGGAAAATGTACACAGACACACAGACAGACAGGCAGACACACAGACACTTGCAATTTTTTTTAGATGTACTAGCATGGGTGCCCGGCATTGCCCGGGTGTTTGGAGTTGTATGCTTAGCAAAAAAAAGAAAGGCCATTTTTTTTAATTTTACCCCTATTATGACCCTTTAAAATTTTGTTTTGGTCTCAAATTACATTATTAAGTTATATCCATGTCCAAGGAACCTATATCCTAAATTTCAAGTGTAGACCCAAAATTGTCGGAGGAGTTTGGTAGAGTTCTCAAATGCCAAATCGTTGAACTTTGACCCCTTATCAGCCAAATTTCTGGCCGAAAACCGATCACATAGATTTTTCCGAATCTCAGTACCCTTTATATCAAATCTCGAGTCTGTAGACTAAAAATTGACAAGTTATTGCGTAAGGCAATGTACACAAACAGACAGACAGACACACAGAGACATAGACACAGTCACTTTATATATATATATATATATATATATATATATTAAAGTGGAAGTGTCTGTGGGTGTCTGTCTGTGTACATTTCCCTATACAATAACTCTGGCAATTTTCAGTCTGTAGACTCGAAATTTGATATACAGGGTACTGAGAGTTGGAAAAATCTTTGTAATAAGTTTTCATCCAGAAATGTGGCTGTTAAGGGGGTCAAAGTTTAACGATTTGACCTTTGAGAACCTTACCAAACTCCTCCGACAATTTTGGGTATAAACACTTGAAATTGTAGATATATGTTCCTTGGACATGGATATAACTTAATAACAGATTTGAGCCCAAAACAAAAAATGTTAAGAGATCATGATAGGGGTCCAAATTAAGAAAAAATTGGTCTCTACAGTCTCTACCAAATTACTCAGACAGTTTCTGGTTTAAACATTTGAACTTTTTCATAAAGGGTATTCAAATATAGGGCAAGCTGTTTTATCGGTTCGGGTCGAAAATTTGAGCTACAAATATGTGATAAATGTGTGTATGTTTGCATGTCTGCCTAAAGCTTTCGACAGAGGCGACGAATTTTCACAAGATCATTATCGTTTTGAAGCTCGGCCCTTCAGAAGACAAATACCGAAGAAATGGCTAAAAACATTAATTTATTAACCCTCAACAGGGAGGGGTTGCTTTTTTCACCGATATTTTCGAAAATCATCCCCGCTTTTCAATTTTCTAGCCTTAATTTTAACTTACGTCACTTTTAGTTTGTCAGTGGTCGTAACAGCAAAGATGTCGGGGTTTCCCCCGTTCTTTTCCGCCTTCGCCGTACGGGTTTGGGCCTGCCTTCTTACTAACACTTTTTTTGTTTTTTGCGCAACATACACCTTCAAACACCCGGACAACGCCGGGCACCATACTAGTATATATATATATATATATATATGTGTGTATTATTAGTAGTAGTAATATCATTAAAGTGATTTATTAGTCCTCGCACGGAAGAGCAGGACACAAAATGTTTTAAATAATAATAATAATAGAATAACAATAACAAAGACTTTCGCTGGTGAGGACTACTATTGACCATAAACAGTTATATAGCCCTTTTTAAATTGGCATCTCTATTTTTTTCGTTATGTACTGAATATTTGTTAATGAAACCTATATCAAATATGTTCCTTATAACATTTTTAAAGATTTTCTATTCTGAAAATAGTTTTAAAAAATGTAATCTAAAAAAGTTATTTTAAAGTTTTTGTTTAAAAAAAATCAGATTTTCTCATTATTAAGACCTGTATTACAAAGAGGGAGTTTTTTTACATGGGGATCACCGCTTATCAATGCTCAGAGGTCACTCGAGGATAAGGGTTGAAAGGTATACATTAGTTATTGTGATTTTAGCGTAGTAAACATTAGTGGGAATTTTGTAACTTGGATTACCTAGGGAGACGGTTCAGTAAGAACTTGTTCACGTTGGACTTGAAAACAATCAGATTGTAGTCAGCTGGAAAGCAGGCAAATCGAATAGAGTTCCACAGGCGAACAGTTCTAAGAAAGAAGCCCTGTTCATGGAATCTACGTTTAGGTGTAGGCATGGATAAAGTGTGTGGGTAATTGTTGATATTGCTTCTGGCAAGACGAGTGTTTTTCGTTAAAGTCTGGCGAGGGGGAAACCAGAGGTCGAAGTTCAGATGAGCACCTGCAATGAAAATAACGATAAAGCAGGGACAGGCTCGCTTATGTGGGAAAGGGGTTGCAATGAAGAGAAAAGGGCATCCCCCACCAAGACACGAAGTCTATTTTGAACTCTGTCAAGACAGGATAAGCTGCTTCTAGCAGCTCCTGCCCGGATGTTGGCCGAACCTGGTTTTTATATAGATTGAGAATTGCATCAGGAGTGAAATATCTACTGGAGCGGTAGAATGATTCCACCATTGATGTGATATACGTGTTCCATTTCAGATCGGGAGTAAACATCAAGCCCATTAGCATTTCAAAACATGACGCCATCCCAAGACGAGAGCCATTCATTTCGATTGATGACAGCTGGGCAGCAGAGCGTTGATGATGTAAAGATAAAATCTTGGTTTTAGATGCATTAAAAGTAACCGGCCACTTCTTTCCGCATTGTACCACGTGCTCAAGATCAGAGAGGAGAGAATCAGAGAGAACTTGGTCGTTTATGGCCTTCAAAGTGCTTCCATAGATGGTAGTGTCACCAGCATAAATGTCTACGAATTAACTACGGATGGTGTCTGGAAGATCATTGATGTTGATCAGGAAGAGAGTTGGACCCAGAATAGACCCTTGAGGGGCTCAGCATTAATACTGAGAGCCTCTGATTTCTGTCTATCAACTACTACTCTTAAGAACCTATCAGAGAGAATTGATTCAATAGTTGAGAAGACATGTCCAGCTATACCATGACTGGAAATCTTGTGAAGTAGGCCTTTATGCCATACCTTATCAAAGGCCTTTGATATGTCAAGAGCAATTGTCCTAGAGAGGAAGACTCCATCGAGGGATTCGCAAATCCTACGAGATATAACTGTAAGCACGTCTGCTGTAGATATAGCAGAACGGAAGCCATATTGCATGTCACTAAGAAGGTTATTTTTGCTGAGATGTTTGACAACAGCTTACTCATGATGCATAGGAGACTTATTGGTCTGTACTGAAAGGGAAATGAGCGGTCACCTAAGTTCTTAAATACAGGACATACTGATGAGATTTTCCAAGGTGTTGGGAAGCATTTCTCCTTAAGACAACGCTTAAATAACTTGGTAAGTATTGGCGATCGTTCCGGTTGAAGCTTTTTGAGCACTATGACTGGAATGCCGTCAGGACAAGTTGCTTTATTGGAATCAAGGTTTTTGATTAGTTTGGCAACGTCGCGTTCAGATATTTGCATGTCACTTAGCATGTTTTCCGATATACAAGGGAATATTGGGGGTTGGCGGCCTTGGTCGTAAAGGGTAGAATTAGCTGCAAAGTTCTTGGCAAACGAATTGCAAAAAATGTGTTGTGGTGTGAGAAATACAAACTGAAACAGAGAGAATATTCAGACCTGTAATAATACAAAAAGAGGTTGCCAAAATGAGTTGTGGTGTGAGTAAAAGAAAAATTTAAACTATAATCTTTAAAAGATAAGATACAAGTTAGAAAAGCATTTCATCCAAAGCATGAAAATTGTTAGACAAAATGTTTTTTCTATAGGCTTTAAAAATAAAGCTACAAGATTCAATTTGAAATATATTTATCTTTAAAGTGCACTTTTATAAATTTTACAAAGTAAGGTATAAAAATTTAATTTAAATTGAATCAAAAAATTACCCTGGATTTATTTTATGTAATGTACATTCTGTTGCAATTTAAAAATATTATCTTTCATCTTGCAATTAATGATATAGATATAAAATTTTCAATGATTTTTTAAAGTGTAACAGAATGTACATTACATAAAATAAATCCAAGGTAATTTTTTGATTTAATTTAAATTAAATTTTCATACCTTAGATTGTAAAATTTATAAAAGTGTACTTTGAAGATAAATAAATTTCAAATTGAATCTTGTACCTTTATTTTTAAAGCCTATAGTAAAAACATCTTGTTTAACAATTTCCATGTCTTGGATAAACTGCTTTTCTAACTAGTATATATCTGTCTGAAACCGAAACTTATATTTCTACAATTAATTTTAGTATTTTACTATATCTAACACCTTTATTCAGAATGGCCGTGCAATGCGTTTCATTTTCTTTATACAACACCCCAAAATTACTGCCCGTTTCTTGTTTGTAAAAAGTGTAGTATATAGATTGTCGTTATGAGAACTCATCACAGACATTACCTCGTTCTTTTATGGGGTAGTGTCTGTATGATATTTTATCATAATTCCATTCACAAACGTATTATCTCCTCATTCAGACTGTAATCATGTAGACATATTGTTGTCCTGATACCTTTCAGAAGATTATCTTCCCATTGTTTACGAGAGGGTGGTAGTGAAATACAAGCAAAAAAGAATAGACTCTGCATTCTACATGCGTATCAATATTCACGTAGATAGTAAATATGTAAATAATAAATATTTATTGAAGTAGTTCTATTGTAATAGCATACATCGCAACCTGGTTCAGTTCATCAATTAAATATTTATTGAAGTAGTTTTATTGTAATAGCATACATCGCAACCTGGTTCAGTTCATCTACTAAATATTTATTGAAGTAGTTTTATTGTAATAGCATACATCGCAACCTGGTTCAGTTCATCTGCTAAATATTTATTGAAGTAGTTTTATTGTAATAGCATACATCGCAACCTGGTTCAGTTCATCTACTAAATATTTATTGAAGTAGTTTTATTGTAATAGCATACATCGCAACCTGGTTCAGTTCATCTGCTAAATATTTATTGAAGTAGTTTTATTGTAATAGCATACATCGCAACCTGGTTCAGTTCATCTACTAAATATTTATTGAGGTAGTTTTATTGTAATAGCATACATCGCAACCTGGTTCAGTTCATCTGCTAAATATTTATTGAGGTAGTTTTATTGTAACAGCATACAATAATGCAATCCACGAAGACCCATTAATAAATTATTACATTTTATATCACTTTTTTTTTAAATGTGAATGGACACTTAATCGGGTGGAACACATAAATATGTGTATCGACTTTTTTTCATTTTGCAATAACATTAACTTTTGTTCGTTTTTTTTTCTTAAAAGCAAACGCTTATCAAAGCACGAAGGCCACTCGAATATAAGCTTAAATTAATGTAAGGGGTAGTGTCGTAATCGTTAATTATGTAAATAGATAGAATTTTATTATTTATGGGGATGGTTAAAAAAACTTGCTTACCTCGGACTTAAATGCTACCATGTTGTATTCAACCGGCTTGCAGGCCAGCGGAACAGTGTTCCACAGGCGTGCAGTTCTGTGAAATAAGTTTTCTTCATGGAATCTGCGTTTAAATTAGACACAATTGGAGAGTGGGGAAAATCGTATATAGTGGTAGTAGCTAATCGTGTGTTTTTGGGAATATTTAGCAAGGGGGAAAGCATAGAATGGACTTCAGTCGAGCACTTGCTATGAAAATAATGATAGAGCAGTGACAGTGGGAAAGAGGTTGCAGGGAGTAGAAAAAGTCATAACTTACTAGATTTCGAAGCCGGTTTTGAACTTTATCAAGGATGAAAAAGGTGCTCAGAGGAGCTTGACCAGATATGGCAACATTACTCCATTTTAGGGGGTACCTGGTTCTTATAAAATAAGAGATTGCGTCGGCAGTGAGATACCTTTCAGTCAGTTTCAGTCTGTTAGAAACTCTTTATCTTTTAAGAAAAAAGTGCATATAAAAAAAAACTAAAACACAACAGGAATTGAAAAAGAACACCAGAAATGAATTTGGGGAATCAAATTGCAATCGAGGAATCTTGCAAAACATTATTCATGACGAATTCGTCATCCATAACGTTTTGGAAGAGCATGAAATTTGTGATGCTGAAAACTTACGTTACAACTATGATCATGGAATGTGTATTTTAGGTAGCAGAGTGGGTAACCCGGCCACATTATCTTGTTTATAAACTTTATCATTTAAGGGAACGCCAAAGAAATCACATCATACAGCTTAAAGGAAAAATATTAAAATTTAAGATTAATACTAAATTTATTGCTTATATTCGTCTTAGGAGGGGTATTCTACCCATAGATAACTTATATATATTAACGTTGACCTGTGGTAAAATACGCTTAAATATGATAAAGTTTTTTTATTAGAGAGCCCATTAAATAGCAGTGATTTCAAGTTGTTGTTTTTTTTTATATGACCCGGGTGCAATCAGCAAGAATCGAAGATAAATATTTATCTCTACAGCCTTATTCGCTACTATCTCAGCAAATACGACATGCATATCAAAACTTATAAAAAAATAACCGATTTGCATAAATGTATTTTTTGCACACGCGTTAAACGTGCACATAAAGTGGGCGTATGGCTGCAAGTTTTGATTTTTCTGTTTTTGTCTTAGCAGCTATTAATATCGGCTGAAAATCAAATCGAATTTGTTCCACAGGTCTAAATCCCCGATATGTCAAGTTCCAAGTCTGTAGATCCAAAATTAACAGAGTAGTTTAGTAGAGACCATTTCCTACGCACATGAAGACAATGTTACTTATCTCCCTTTCTCACTAGCTCTCTTTCTATGTCGAACTGACTTCTAGCTTAAAGCCATAGATTGAAAAAAAATAGGAATATACGTAGTTAATACAGCTAGCAAGAACGTTGTTCATTCATCCTTCTCTCCGCATTTTCTCTCCCTTTCTCACAACATTATTGCTTTTTTCTCTTCAGTTCACGGAGAACAATTGATAGAAAAAAACTTAATCTGACAAGTAAGGATTAAACGAGATTGAAATACTAGATCGTATTCGGCTGGATGATAGCCAGAATAAAAGAGGGTTTATAATAAGATTAAAAGGCCGACTTGTACGACACGTTTTTAAAAAATCTTTGGATTATTATCGATTAAGCAGCACATTGTCAGATTATGACATAAATCTTTTAAAAGAATTACATGTTCAAGTTTGGACAGCATTAGAAGTTCAAGTGTTTTTTTTTTAATTTTGGTTTCATGTAAATTGACGGCCCTCATATGTTTTGGACTTGGGTTAAAGAAATTTCTCGTGTTTCTGTAATTCATAGCAGTTAAACTACTTCATTAAATGTAATATAGAGGTTTCTTAAAAAGATTTTCTATAAACCTAGTAAAAGTAGTACAAGATTTTTTATAAACTTAGTATTTTATAAAATTAAAGATACTTCAAAGGTTTTTTATTCGTATTTGATTTATTTAATTTATATTTAGCACCAGTCTTTTCTAAATACACAATTATAGCCTGTGTTTCTCACATTTGACTGATCTATATCCAGCTTCCTTTGTTCGAGCTCGTTTGACTCATTGCTCTCGAGATATACGTCAATTCTTTGTTTTAATACCTCATTGTATTACAGCTTCTTATTACAGTAGATTCTTTCCAAAGATTTCACGATTGTGGAACTGTCTTCCTGCTCACTGTTTTTCTTCTACCTACAGCTTTGTTTTCTTTTTTCAAAATTAAGGTCAATACGCATCCCCTGTGTTTATAATAATCAGCTCCCGTTCTTGTTAAGTCCTTACATCAAATGATCCCATGCTTTGCCTCAAACGATCTTAATGAAAAAACTAAAGCAATAATTTGTAATTAATCCTTATTCAGTAATTTCAGTATGTTGACTGAAAATCCAAAGCCCTGAAAATGGCAAAACAGCCACTATCTTTTTTAGGAAGATTTTTCAATTTTATTGTTTTTAAGAGTTATTCTATTTTGAACCTGAATTTAACACTTCGCATGCTTTATGTCGTCTGCCGGTTTCCAATTTTCTGCGGCCTGTAATTTGTGATCTAATTCAATTATGACATAACTGATTTTAGATTCTCCGTCAATGTGTCTAAATCGTCCAAATACCTATAGATTACAAACACAATATAATATAACTAAATAAAAATAATGCATAGCGGTAAAACAATTTCTTAACGAAGATAATAACAAAATGTATTCATTCTACGTTAAACTTATATAAAAACGTTTTCACTATATACACGAAAATAGTATGACGAAAACAGTATGTATAAATAGAATATGATGAAAACAAAAATGTCTGGAAATAATTGTATATATGAAAACAAGATACATGCAAATAATATGCATGAAAATACTACGCATGAAAGCAATATAAGTGAATTCAATATGTATGAAATCAATATGATTTTAACAGGTTTCGAATTAATGATTGTAGCACTGCACTTATATTTAAATATATATCTGACGAAAATGCGACGTCGTTCAGTTATATCACAGCAATAAAGCAATGCTGGGATAAAATAAGCTTAGAATAAGAAAAGCGTTGATAACACCGAATTACAACTTTTTACTTTTTCGAATTTGTCGACTTTTTCGATTTTGTCAAGTGATTTAGGGCGTGTCTAAACTTCTGAATCATGAAATGGCATCCGTTACCTTCTTTCTGGTCAGATTTTTCCTAATAAGTTGATTTGAAAAAAAAAAGATCTTGTGATAAAAACGATTACATTTTTTGTGTCCTTATCAGCTATATTTTCTCTAAACTTATCATCCCAAATATAGTTTTGAGAGTCGAAAATATTTTGTGAACAACATATATTGATTACCTGATAAAAATATCGATTACTGTAAATTGAATGGTGGACATTGATAAAAGTAAGTACACGTAAATTGCGTGTTGTTTCACTATTTTTCCAACTTCAGAGATTGAACTTCCGTTTCCTCGAATTCCTGGAATGCTCAGCAGCAAGATGTTCTCAATTCAAATCCTAACAGTAGTGAGCCATCATGATTGCGTCCTAGTTAATCTCATATCTGATCTCCACCTCTTTCAAGTCCTGATGGAATCTCTGCCCCGGCCCATATGTGAAAATACGTAGTGCATCTTTATACTCATGTTAAAGTTCAAGTTTCTAAGAGAAGTCAGCATGTTGTCAACAAGCTCTGCGTAGATACTCGATTATTGTTGCCAAAACGTTCTCCACTACCAGAACAAACCACTTGCACGCTTCCAGTTCAATTTTCTCTCATTGAGTTTTAGAACTCTCGATCACTGAGCTGCCGAATCGTAAGACCCTCAAAGATGCAACCTTTCAACTTCTCCATCGTCAATTCTGGAAAAGCCTTTAAGTGAAGCAGTCGCCATCTTGAGCATGAGTCATGATAACTGTGTCCTTCATCCGAGCTTGATGTGCAACAGTGAGAAGAATATGCTGTCTCTATCCATCAGAGTGTCGTTGATGACGTTCATTATTTTCATCAAGCACCGATTCTTCCCACACAAGCCAGTTTTTCTTTGTGTATACTGACCACCTGTTTTTTGGAGAATTTCGAGGTTTTAAAACTGCTTTTTTTTCGACGTAATCATCCACGAATATCAAACCAAAATACTTCTTCTCATTAAAATAATTAATTTCAATGAAAACATGACATTTTACCCCGCAAACATCTTCGAAACTGCTCCACACATTTAAACAAAAAGGTAGAAAGACACATGGCCATTGCGTAAAAAGTGATTGAGCAAAACCAATGTGATTTTTTTTTTAATTCATCGCATCAGATTCGTCCTAAATAAGCTGAAAAACGCAATATTTTTGTTGTTTAAAGGTGTAATTAAACAATAGTAAATACAATAATGATCAGAATTACAGAGCGAGCAGGAGTATTTAAACATTCTGATGTTAGAGTAAAAAGAGGTAATATATTTTGATTCTTTTTTAAATTTTTAAATCTCGCGAAAACATAATGTTTAACCGATGTCAAGGTAAATAAATTCTGTTTTACTTACATATGATAATAAATACACTATGGGATATATGGATCAAAGCTGTCCTTTCATATTTGTGGATATAAACATAACACATTCTCAGAATATGGCGATGCGGTTAATCTGCAGAAGTAATTAACATTTTCGAGTCAATTATAAACAAAGGTAATAATGTGAGAACATAATACTGATTAATTATGAATGATGACACGGATTGGACACTCAATAGTGATTGATTATTTACAGTAGTAAGAATATGAACACACATTATTGATTTCTCCAAAACTAGTATGAATTTAAAAACGTAATACTAATTAGAGCTAAGGAACATTAAGAATTTAAGACGAAATATTTATTCACAAACTATGATAGGGATGCGTGAGGAATATTTTAATATAAGAAAAACATAAGTAGCGTAATATATCCCTTCTATTATATAAAATAAATTTTGCCTTTGTGTAAGATTTCGTTCTCTGTAGCCTATTAAATGTACTTTATGTACTTTATGTATCTTGCAGTGATCATAGATGGATTTTGTATAAAGATGTCTTTAAAAGGTATCGATAATCAACAAGGAAAATATTCGAATAAAAGGTGATTTTGACTATAGTTAACACTTTATACAGCTTAACATCACAAGTGTATTTGAAAAGTTGTATTACTACACAAGCAGAAATGCATAGCATATAAAATCAATAGCTTCTTTGATATAACATGGAGCGCGTTAAAAATAAATGTTTCTTTTTAAAGCAGAATTGAACCATGATACTTTACTTTTGCATTTTAAACCTAAATTAAAGCCATTATAACCGCACAAACAGAAAGGACTGACATATAAAATCAACAGTTGGTTCTTTGATATGACATTAAGGTTTCTATATAGAACGAAACTGAACATTGGTACTTGTTTGAATTTTAACTTGCATTTTGAACTTTAATTTTTTAAATTATATTCATTTTGAACTTTACTTCAAGTCGTTATATATAAATATACTTTTATAAAACGGTAACTTCTCTA
Organism: Euprymna scolopes; assembly: GCF_053919585.1. NCBI lineage: Eukaryota > Metazoa > Mollusca > Cephalopoda > Sepiida > Sepiolidae > Euprymna > Euprymna scolopes. The sequence goes on from NC_136501.1 coordinate 36,082,918, forward strand.
CAGTGCAATATAGATTAGAATATTTTGTGGACTAAAACACTGTGGGGTATGCAAACTTTTTTCTCCGGTGCCCTGCTATGCGTCCTCTAACGAGAGGAAGCAATCGATTTTATTAAAAAAATGGTCGAGTTTATTAATTTCGATGACAATAAAGTATGAGAGTGTGAAAAATATGTTGATCATTATTCAATCCCGGGCAACGTCGCGTTTTCATACTAGTTAGTTATATATGAAATGTAATAATGTGAAGGAATAGCATTTATTAGAAAATGTAAACACATAAAATCGGTTGTAAGTAATCAACACAAGGTATGAGATCACACAATACTAATTGAGGAAAATAACGGCAATCATGCAAAAAATATTGATTTCTTTTTTTAATACACAAGTAATTATTTTTTAGACATTTTAGATCAAATTCATATTTCAATAATTTCTATGCGTTTATTAATTTTGACTGACAAGCAGCAATTACTGAAATGACTAACGCATGCGTAAAATAATTTTATTGCTTGCATGGATTTACTGGTGTTTTTCAGCAGTTGGAAAAAAACGCGTTTCACCATCAAGTTTTCCTTTTACAAAATCTAATTAAACGCTTTTTTGTTGGTTTTCTCTTTGTTAATATTTTATGATAATTGCATCTCAAAATATTATCGACGTAGTTTCAAATATTGACAATGATTTCTGCCTTAATTTTATTGTGTGCTAAACATACTCCCGTTTTGTAAAATGATGTATTTTCAAGTGACGAACTCCACTGATATTTATTTTCAGAGTGTGTGTCTGATTCGAAAACAGATACCACACAAGTACACATACAACGCGTACTTCATCAATCACTATATGAGAGAATGAAGGAACGTAAATCTGAATGCCTGCTTGACTTTGTTAAGGCGTTGTTTTGAAACAAGTTCCAGAAAAATGAGTGTCGAGAGTTGTTCCAAAAGTAAAGACTACTAATTTTTCAACTCTAAAAGTTGTAGCGATACAAATACGGAGAGTATACTATAATAAAACAAAAACTATCATTTGTACTTTAAAATTTATTTTTCTTCATAGTCACACGTATTCTCAATTATCTTTTGTACAGGAATTTAATTATGCATTTCTGCTTCTGGGGCACGTCTATGACAGGGTTTGTTTCCTTAAACTCACAGCGCTAATATCTGTATGATGGAACCATTACTTTTAAAACACTCCTTGTAAAAAAACATTATCTGATCTCTGTTGACCACGAGAAAAATAATATTACAGTATTTTGTTTATAATTAAGTTGCAGTATATTAATAAAACTCTCAAGTTCACAACCGTTGAATGTAGAGATCAAATATTCGAAAACCTGGGGTGTTATACCCAATTCGATAGAACTATATCTATAATAAATGACATTCACTTTGTATGACACTTCATTAGAGTTTCACAGCATTACAGACTATCAAATTGTTAATGGATGTGTGGTTTTAGAGGCGGCGAACATTAAATTAAAATAAATCACAGTAAACATAATTTTAATATAAAAAATATGTTGTTAATACCAAATATTACGGTTTGTTCTTCATAATTTAAATACAATTTCGGAAATATGGTCGCGCAGCTCACATGTATATGCCGTAATCGAGAGGTACAATTTTCATAAATACTACGCCTTTATTTGGGTCGCATTTCAACAACGTGTTGAATGTTGTCTTTCAAAGATAAACATGAGATTTTACATATCCCCAAGGCTAATAATCTAGTCGAGCTAAATTGCACGAAATAGGTGGTTAGTAGGCATGTACATTTCGTCAAGTTATTCGGTGATCAAATATTTTTCTTAGTAAATTGATTGTATCATTTGAAATTTCCAAACGTAAATATTTATAATAGCTAATACGTTAAAACTTCACAAAAATTGGATGTATCTGATTTTTTTGTGAAAGAATTCTTACTTTTTACAAAACTAAATTAAAATAAATATAGCCTACATTACGATCCCTTACGCCTGAGACCTGAGTTTCCAATAATTACTAATGACCGTTTAGCTTAGTATTTAATACTGTATTACGTAAATATAAATGCCTAAATGCACCTTTAATAAGATACGCACCGTCATACACACCAACACAACACACACACATATATATATATATATATATATATATATATATATAGAGAGAGAGAGAGAGAGAGAGATAAATATTGCACTTATCTTCAGTTTCGCAAAATATAATTAGTATAAAAAATTACAGAAGTAGTTATGACTAAAATATACTTATATTTTCACTTGTCTAAAAAAGCGCAAATTTGATAAAAAGTTCCTTTATAGCATATTTATTATGAGGTGGAGCTGGAATGGTCGAACATTCTGGCAATTAGATAGATAATTCAATGTTGAATTTAAAAGAAATGAATAAAAATACAGAACTCACCAAGCCCCCCCCCCACCACCACCGCCACCCAACATACCCTTTAAATATTGGCATAAAACCAGACTGACTGTCTAGCATCGCTCATTTTTACGCTATGAACTCCAAGCTAAGTCGAACTCCGCGGTCCCAAAACCTAAGGAACTTTTCTCTTCGTAACTTTTGAAGTCTACTAATCTAAAAACACTAACATGTTTTACTTTTTTTTCTTTTTCCTTATTCCAGGTTTGACTTTAATCCTGAATATTTGTCTTGTTTTCTTTTAATCTTTTTCCTAAATCTTTCTTGTCAAAAATACTATTATTAACGAATACTTTTTCTTATATTTAAAACGAGAGAAAAAAAAAGTCTCCCATGAAATTGAACATTTCGCAAATTATATTTGCATATTATCTGAACTCAAAAACATGCGACTCTTTTATTTTTTATTTTATTTTTTCTTCTAAAGTATGCATTACTTCTAGCTAGTCTAAAGTTAATACGTAACCCTAAAGGTATTACTTCTTAACCAGATTTTTAAACGAGTTAAAATAACCAGACTTTCCAATTTCATAAATGTTCCATTATAGCATATTTATTATGAAGTGAAGCTGGAATGGTCGAACATCCTAGCTCGAGGTAAATTAAGGCAAAAGTATCCATGCATTAATATGGGAGAGGAGTATCTTCGACTAATATCCTAAACTGGGAATGGGACAAAGGACTTATATTAAGTAGATATCAATAAGTCTTTCTCACCCTGTTTTTAATGGAGAGGAGATAATGCATGTGGATGTGTTATCGGCAGCTTCTCCTTTTTTGTCTTTCGGTCCTCAGTTCCAATGAGTGATTTTTCTGACAAGGGCTAAAGAAAACAGTAGCCTGAAATGTCGGAAAATTTCTGTTTCTATGTCTATCCTTGTGGTCATATCACTAGTAAGGGTGCTGGAGGTAAACGTTTCATCTGGGCTGACGTTACCCGCCTGATAGTTAGGGACCCGAACCTTGGATTAACCACTAAGGAGGCTGTCCTATCAGCAGGCGCAAAGTACCGGGGCTGGTGTATTGCCATTTGGTGAATGGATTCTGGACCATACAGTTGTTTCTGGTAAGGCTTCTCGACGCCATACTAGTGGGTAATTGTTACGGCTTTGCCTTATCATGTGCTACAAAAAATTATTGTCTTTTTCTTTCTTACTTTCCCTCTCTGTCCTGCTCCAATCAAGTCTACCAGCTTGCTCCTCAAATCCTACAACTTCATCATGACAAATCTAAAAAAAAACACGAATAAACCTAGAACCCTATCCTCCAACGTAGACCCCTACTATCAGGACTCCTTCTTCAACATCAGGGGGTCTACGTTCCAACCCTCCAGAGGTTGAAACACAATTACAAGAGACGAAACCGGACATATTCTTTCTAAGTGAAATTGGCATAGGGCCAACCACTTCCCCAGACGAATTCATAATTAAAGGATACTCTAACTTAACATCTAAATCTGACCCCCAAGATCGTCATGGGAATGGAATATGTGCCTACATCAAAGATGGCTTTCCATGTGGAAGGGATATCTCCAGAGAAGATTCTGATTTATCTTATATGTGCTTCCGGGTTGCACTTGCTTACACCACTGCATTTATATTTGCCCTCTATCGCCCCCACAACAGTGTGGTTACTATCTTTAAGAGCATATCTGAGAAAATTGACCACATCCTCTCTGCTCATCCTTCGGCTAACATTCACATTTGCGGTGACTTCAATGTCCATAATGTGGAATGGCTGTCCACTCGAATAAAACCGATGACGAGGGGAGGTTCTGTTATGATTTTGCCACTGCCTATGACCTCACTCAGATTGTTCACGAACCAACGCGTGTGCCAGATACTACAGGTCAGTATGTAAGCCTTCTAAACCTTTTCCTCAAAACTTCCCCTGTGTTCATGTTCCGTTCTATCTCCTCTGGAATCCTTCGACCACTCTGTTGTAGCAGTTAAGATAAAAATGAAATGTAATAAGTCTTCAGACGTACCTCTCCACCGTACTGTATATCGATACTCTATGGCTGACTGGGATAGCTTCCGTACATTCATATCTGACCAACCTCTGAATTCTATGTTTAAAAAGGATGTGTCCTCTATAGTATCAGACCTGACCGAATGGTTAATTGTAGTCATAGACCGATTCATACCATCTAAAAAATTCAAACAAAAACCTAACAGCTGGCCACGGTTCTCCCCTGAATGTGCTGCTGCCATCGCGCACAGAATAACCGTTTTCATAGCTAGTAACGTAACAGATGTACTGAGACAAAAGCTGCTTTCAGGACTGCCAGCAACCACTGTAAAAGAGTAACAAAAATGCAAGAGAGCTATATGCTCAGTCCGTTAAATCCAAAGTAGCTGGGCAGCGACTTGGTTCCCACCAGTTCTGGCAAATAGCAAACAGGCTCTTGAACAGAAGCGTGCGTTCTATCCCAACTATCAATGGACCTGAGGTCATCTCGTCAGCATCAGACAAGGCCAGACTATTTGCCAAGAACTTTGCAGCTAACTCAACCCTATGCGACAAAGGCCATCAACTCCCCATATTTCCTCCTATAACAGACAACACGCTATGCAACATACAAATATCTGTGCGTGACGTCGCCAAGCTAATCAAGAACCTTAATTCCAGTAAAGCAAATGACCCTGACGGCATTCCGGTTATAGTGCTGAAAAGGCTCCAACCAGAACTTGCCCCCATACTTACAAAACTGTTTAAGCGTTGCCTTAAGGAGAAGTGATTTACAACACCCTGGAAAACCTCATCAGTGTGCCCTGTATTTAAGAATTCAGGTGAAAAGTCATCTCCCTCTATGTACAGACCAATAAGTCTCCTGTGTGTCATGGGTAAGTTGTTGAATCCATATTAAATAAAGAAGTAGTCAACCACCTCAACAGAAACAACCTTCTTAGTGACATGCAATATGGTTTCCGCTCTGCAAGATACACGGCAGATGTGCTAACGGTTATATCTCATAGGATTAGTGAATCTCTTGAACAAGGCTCCCATTCCAGGGCAATTGCTCTTGACATATCGAAAGCCTTTGATAAGGTATGGCATAAGGGACTACTTCACAAGATTTCCAGCTACGTTATCACTGGAAATGTTTTCTCAATCATTAAATTATTTCTTTCTGATAGGTTCATAAGAGTAGTGGTTGATGGTCGGAAATCAGAGGCCCACAGTATTAATGCTGGAATCCCTCAGGGGTCCATCGTGGGCCCAACTCTCTTCCTGATCTACATCAATGAACTCCCAAAACACATACTTATATCATTCGTTGACATTTATGCTGATGACACGAACATCTATGGCAACACATAAAAGGCCGTAAATCACAGTTATCTCTGATTCTCTCTCCTCTGATCTTGAGCGCGTGGTACAGTGGGGGGAAAGGTGACTGGTCACTTTTAATGCATCCAAACCAAGCTTTTATCCTTACATCATCAACGCTCTTATCCCCATCTGGCATCAATGTAAATGGATGGCTCTCTTCCTGGGGAGGCTCCATGTTTTGACACGCTTCTGGGTTTTACCTTTACTCCTGATCTGAAATGGAACAAGTACATCAGGTCTGTTGCCAAGGACGCTGGGAAAATGGTGGGATCTTTCTACGTCTCCAGAAGATATCTCACTACTGATGCAATTCTTTATCTGTATAAAAGCCAAGTACGTCCAAGGATGGAGTACTGCTGCCACATCTGGACAAGAGCTGCTAAAAACAGCCTATCCTGCCTTGACAGAGTACAAAATAGACTTTGTGGCTTAGTGAGGGATGCCCTTTTCTCTTCCCTGCAGCCTCCCTCCCACAGAAGAGACGCTGCGAGCCTGTCTTTATTTTATCGTTATTTCTATGGCAAGTGCTCGTCTGAGCTCTAATCTCCCCTCCCCCCCTCGCCAATCTTTCACGAGAAACACACGTCTGGCTGAAACTACTGTCAATAATTTCCGCACTCTTTATCTATGCCTAAATCCAAACGTAGAATCCATGAACAGTGCAGGACTGTGGAACTCTCTTCCGTCTGCCTGTTTCCCACCTGACTACAACTTGGATGTCTTCAAGTCCAACATAAACAAATTCCTAACAAACCGCCCCCTTAAGTAAGACACTCTACCAAATCTCCAATATTAATGATTACTACAATACTATTTCATTGATTACTGTACACGCAATAACCCTTATATATATATACAGTGATGATCATATTTATTGGCACGGTAAAATAAAAGTTAAATTTTGTCTAATAAATTCTAAAAAAGGGATTAAATTAAAGAAAATAACAAAGTATATTATGTATTTTTAACTGGCCTTTCCGATGCAGCAATCGGATTTTAGAAAAAATAAATAACAAAGGAACAACAAACATAATTGCAAAAAACCCTTGTTCAAAATTATTGGCACGATTTATTTAATAATCAATTGTATAGCCTTTGGCCTCGATTACCTTCCTCAGTCGCTTTTCATAGTTTACAACCAAGTTGTTGCCCTCTTCAGTAGTAATTTTAGCCCACTCTTCCTGACAATAATCCTCCTATTGAATAAGATTCTTAGGCTTCCTTTGCATTACCCTCAATTTTAATATTCTCCATAAATTTTTGCTATAGCTTTTTATTTTATGAATAAATAAATAAAAAGCTATAGCAAACATCTAAATGACTACTTTAAACACAGTTCCTGATTTCAAAAAAAGAAAAACTAAAAGATTCATCTGCCTTACATTTAATGCTAGGTTTATTTATGGTGTCTTTTAAATTCAATAAAAAACCCTCCTAAATTTGCTGATGAGGAGACCTTGCTTACCAAAAAACTATATATAATTGTTCTACATAACTTAATGTATACCACAATAAAAAGCACGGATTTCCGAAACGATCGTACAGATAATTGATCTTGTTGTTGTTCCTTCTTATGAAACTGATTTTTAATTTAATTAAAATTTGATTTTTAAATTAAAATTTTTTTTTAATTTTTAAATTTTAAATTATAAATCACATTACTTTATATGTATATATATATATATATATATATATATATATATATACATTAAAGCAACGTTGAACCTGGCTAGTATCAGATGGGTGACCATTTGGGAATTCTATGCGCTGTATATGCTTTCCGCTTATCTCGGCATTGTTTCCAGTCGTTCTGAACCTCCACTTTCAACTGGTATTCAGCAATGTCGACTCTGGAGAGGTGTGGTTTAGATTGCGCAACTCTTGCCACAAAAATTTCATGCGCTGGCACCCTTACCGTGGGTATCCATAGTCTGTCGAGTCTAAATGTAACCGTATCTATATATCTATAAAAGTGAACGTGTCTGTCTGTGTGTGTATGTGTGTTTGTGCATTTCCCTACGCAATAAATCTGTCAATTTTTAGTCTACAGACTCGAAATTTGATATACAGGGTACTGAGGTTTGGGAAAATCGATGTGATCAATGATTTGGCCTTTAAGAACTCTACCAAACTCCTCCGACAATTTTGGGTCTACACACTTGAAATTTTAGATATAGGTTCCTTGGACATTGATCTAACTAAGTAACTTGATTTGAGTTCAAACCAATAAAATATATGGGATCATAATAGGTGTCAAAGTTATAAAAATTGACCGCTTTTTTCTTTTTTTTTTTTTTTTGCTCAACATACACCTCCAAATACCCGGGCAACGCCGCGCTGAAATGCTAGTGTATACCAGGAATACTCTAGACCCTCATCTCTGATTTAGATAAATGTTAATTTAAAATATATTTTTACCACGGTTGAAGTCAGCCAAGCGCTTTGTTCCTTGCTATTGGAGTCAGAAATTGCTTCATTGCCCCGACCGGCGATAATCGTGACTTCCTGCACTGATGATACTCGATAGGAAGAAAGACAAGTGACTGTCGGTATTGAAAAATACTTCTAGCAATAGTTATGTGTATGTATGTATGTCTGTAATTTTGTATGTATGCATATATACATGTGTATATATATATATATATATGTGTGTGCGCGCGCGTGTGTGCGTGGGTTAGTCTGTGTGATGAAAGACGCAATCGCATTAGATAAATCATATAAAATATATTAGTCTCTTCTGATGTTGCTGAGTTCCTTATTTTTACTTAGTTTTTATTTCGCTTTTTACAATGACATATCTCACACATCATGTAATGGCCTTCATTGTATGCATAGATGTTTCCGCGTACAATGTATGATGGATTTGAAAGCAACCTCTTCTGCAGATTTTTCGGGATAGTGAAAACACAATAGATTAATCAGCGAATAAATGTCAGTTCTGTGCTAGTCTTGCAGAAACAAGGAAGTGCTGCCAGGTAAAATTCGAGCTTATTCTGCATTTTAAAGATAATTGGCAAGTCTATGTATTTCCCTGTTAAACATTTCTCTCATTAGTTATACTGAACCCAATTTCTGATATTTTAGCTAAAATATCTTATTTCATTAAGTATTTCTATTTGCCTCATGTTTCCTTAATGGTGATCCAATGAAGGTCCAGTGTTTATAAGACATTGCTAAATAAAAGTAGATATTTTTATAACATACATTTCTAATACAAACATTATGTACTCCGCATACATCTTTCAGCTACTATGTCTTTCGAAATCCAGCATTATAATCCACTCGCAAGTAGCCTATCGGTATTGTGTTCCAAAAACAAATATTCTTAAGGGAAAACGCTCCTTAATGAAGGCCCCTGCAGATTTAAGCACACCAAGAAAGAAGAGAAACTATTAACAGTGGTTGTAGCTGTCCTCGTTTTTGTTCTGTGTTTTTTTTTTTTCATGGAGAAAAATAGACTGGGTGTAAGCCGAAAACATATTGAAAATAAAAATATAATAGAGAAAGATTTGCAACATCTCTTCTGTGAGAATGCGGTTGTCGGGAAGAAAAAAACATATCCACTAGTAGCTTTTGAAGTCTTTTCTACTCTGTTTAGGTACAAAGGGTTCTTTGTGTTGCATATTTCCATATGCAGAAATGTAGAGTGCATTATCCAATAACAGTAATCTGTTTTCTGGAATGGTCCAAGTATTTGTCTAGTGATCTTAGCAAAATGTTCGATGTAAGTCTACCATTGAAAGTCTGAAGTGAATATCAGTTCCATATATATATATATATATATATATATATATATATATATATATGTATATATATATGTATAAATGTATGCGCGTGACACTTGTGACGTAAATAGTTTTTTTGTAACGTAACAGAAAGATTTTTATGAAATTATATTAAAATGAAAAAAGAATATAGATCGATTTCTATAAGTCGTTCTGTTTATAATTTTTTTATTTTTGAAAACAAAAACTTACAGCCATATAATTATAAGTGGTTTGCCATACATATAGCCAAATTTGCACTGAACAGATACCATAATACTTAAAGTGAAATTCCAATTTTTATATATCTTTTTTAAATGAAATTGTTAGTTGACAGTACAGAATAGTAAAACCACTCTCTTCATGTTAAGAATGGCTTTTTAAATAGAAAATGAAAATAAAATTGTGGAAGTATGCCCCTCACCCTACCTGTAAAAAAACAAGCTACGATTGTTAGGAGCCACTACCGACCCGGTATGATAACGGGCACTGGCGCCCGTAGTCAAAATTAATGTATCGGTGCGAAAATCCGACGCATTTCATATATATTTATATATTGAAAAGTTTAGCTTTGAAATAATCGAGTATATTTTCTAATGATTATTTTTCCGAAAAATAAGAAAATAATACGGAATATTATTAATGGAAATATGTAGCGTAAATACAGTTGTTGGCAAAAAGTTTGTTTTATTTCGTTCACTAAATTTCCGTATTTATCTTTCTGCATAATAAAAAAGGGCAAATAATTAGAAGCTACCCTTTTCAGTTTAGTTGGCAATAATGTTTGCTTTAGTTCGTTCAATAAATTTCTTTATTTATCTTTCGGCAAATAAAAAACTCAACGTCATTGTCGTCATCGACGAAGACGTCAGAGTTTGTTTATTTGAAGTTTTCAGGAAAATCTTTATATAAAACCGTTATTATTTCATGAGTTTAACTCATTAATGTATGAATACAGATGTAACGCGTGATTCTGAAAAGTCATCAATGGATATGCAGAGTGTTTTATACGTAAAATAGTTTTGCTGATGTTTTGACAAAGGCGCCGTCGTCGGCGTTGTATTATTTTATGTTATTAGGAAAAATCTTATTATGAAAGCCGCAAGTATTTGGGAGCTTAAATGTACAATATTTAAAAACATAAGTAATGCACTTTTCGTTTCTAATAAACACCTAGTATGTTTAATGGTATAAGAGCTCTGTTTTGTTAATGAACTGAAGAAGGCTCCGTTGTCGTAAATGTCTCTTAGCGACGCCATATTGTAATGTCACAAAGTGTTTCTTTGTGAAGCAAGAAACTGGAATATGAAAATTTACAGTGCTCAACCAATCAGAATGGAGAAAATTTTACGAGGGAGATTTCGTGATTTTTCTGAAAAGGAAATAAGAAAGATTATGTTATCTCTATGTATATATGAGCCAGTTATGATCGGTATAAGCACAGTATCTGTGGAACATGAAGAATTCGTTCCAGTGACAACTGGTAGCGGTGGTAGGACTAAATATTTTGAGAGGAAAATAGAAACTCTTATCCTTGAAGATGTTTCGATTGTGATGGTATGGCTCGTCGAATGAAATGTAACATTTTATTATTACAACTGAATGTGTACAAAATGGTAATAAGATAGTGGCTATTAGCCTAAACGTATTGAATTTGTATGTCATCTATTGTTGCAAACCTACAATACTTTGGTCCAGAGGGGAATTTCTGCAGTCATTTTATTATATAATGTAGCAGAATAAGCAATAACCGAAATGAGGGGGAATACAGAGCTTACCTCGGATACGTCTGTTGTGTTTCGGGCTGAGCGGAAGAGAGAGTTCCAAGATGGCGTCCATGGGTTTTTATTAGCGTTTACCCCATGCAATTATCGTAGAATCGCGTCTGTTCTCATGCGATTATGCAAATACATAATTCCCGGCCGCAATAAAGGCAGGACACTGGAAAGCAGTCAATCGGTGTCTTGCAGATTGTATGTAGGTGGTTTTGGCGATTGGGTTGTGCTTTGCGACTAACCACGTGTCTGCGAGAAACGAGTTTTTTCTTTCGTTTTTTGTCTTCTTCTTCTTCTTCTTCTTCTTCTTTCTCCACGGTTATTACAGATGTAATCTAGATGTGGGCGATCCTGACTATTTCCTATCTGTGTTTCCTATTTTTTTTTATTTGCCTACTACATTTTGCATTTTAGAAGATATAATTTTGGTTTGGAAACCATGACGAGTAAGTGTATAAAGAGATTAAAACAATACTTTGTATACGCATATAATAAAAACACCCTGTGCTTTTAAACTGCTATATTATGTAAAAAATCATGCCAAATATCAATTGATTGTATTAATATAGTGTTGTTTACATACGTGCATACCAATTTTAGCTACAGTCACATACGTTTGCATACGTGAATATCTATTTTAACTACGTTTAGCTTTTACGTAGGTAAATTAAAACTGAGAATACTTATAGGCGATGCATGACTTCAGGCCGAGCTAAACGCATAACCGAATTAACAGTAGTTTGAACTTGCTGCAATTTGCTGAGAAATCCTTATATATATATATATATATATATATATATACTAGCATTTCAGCCCGGCGTTGATGGCCTTCCATAAGGTACCGTTGAGTTTTTCAATCTGTCCATTACCTTCAGGATGATACCTACTTGTTTTAGAAGTAGCAATTCCTTTTTTGTGTAAAAAATCCTTTATTTCTCTTGCTAAGAAATCAGAAGCACGGTCAGTATGTATCATGTCAGGCAAACCAAAAATTGAAAAGAGTTTGTTTAGACAGTGGATAATGGTTTTGCTTGTCATATCTCTGCAAGGAAAAGCGAAAGGAAAACGGGAATACTCATCAATTAGAGTAAGTAGATATTTGTTGCCATGTATAGAAGTAGGTAGAGGGCCTTTAAAATCAAGATTTAATCGTTGAAAAGGTAATATGGCTTGAATGAGAGTCCCTCCATTGGTATTGGCGAATTTGGGTTTCAGTAATTGACAGGATGAGCAAGAGTCAGTAATATTCTTAATTTGATCCAAAGTAAAAGGGAGGTTCCTCGTTCTTATAAAATGGCTTAATCTTGAAACACCAGGATGACATAATTGTTTATGTAAATCACGAAGATCTTGTAGATTGTAAGTAAGAGCAGAGATGCGAGAGAATATGTCAGCAGCAATATTTTCAGGTCCAGGTCGATAAACTATAGTGAAATTGTATTGGGATAATTCTATACGCCAACGACATATTTTGTCATTCTTAATTTTAGATTTTCTTTTATTGTCGAATATGAAGCTGATGCTCTTCTGATCTGTGATGACTTTAAAGTGCCTGCCGAGTAGAAAATGTCGCCACTTACGGAGAGCTTCTACAATAGCGGCTGCCTCTTTTTCTACTGCATGGTGCTTACTTTCGTTAGTATTGAGAGTTCTTGAAAAAAATGCAATAGGACGACCTTCTTGATTTAGTGTTGCAGCAATGCAATAGTTACTAGCGTCCGTTTCTACTTCAAATTCTTTATTTGGATCTACCGTTATTAAAGTGGCGTCTTTTAGATCATTTTTCAATGTTTGAAAAGATTTTAATACAGATGGAGGTAGTGGAAATTCTTTGTTTTGATTTAGTAATAAAATTTTATCAGAAAATTTTTTAATGAATTTGCAGTAATAGGAAAACATTCCAACTATTCTTTTTTGAGATTTAAGATTCAGCGGAGGTGGCATTTCGAGTAATGGTTTTAGTCTTTGATAATCGGGAGCTATTTGATTATTTTCTATGGTGTAGCCGAATAGAGTAATAGAACTAGAAGAAATTATGCTTTTATTTTCATTTAAAGTGATGTTATATTGTTTAGCAATTTTGTAGAATTTTTGAAGATTGTAATCGTGTTCTTCTTGATTTTTCCCACATATAGTTACGTTATCAACATACACAAAGGTATCGGTTAGATTTTCTTTTTCTATAATATAGTCTATGCTCCTCTGGAAAGCACTTACTCCATTGGTGACGCCAAAAGGAAGACGAGTAAATTGAAAAAGTTTGCCACTTACTTCAAACGCAGTGAATTTACGATCAGCATGATTTATAGGTATTTGGTGATAAGCAGACTTTAGGTCGAGAGTAGAGAAGATGTTATATTGAGCGATGTCGTCTACCATCTTATTGATATTAGGCATTGGGTAAGCGTCTAGTTCCGTGAATCTATTGATGGTATCGCTGTAGTCGACTACCATTCTTTTCTTATGATTCTCATTCGAAGTTACAAGAACCTGCGCTCGCCACGGAGATATCGAAGGTTCAATTATGCCTTCTTTCAACATTCTAGCAGTCTCTTCTTTTATGAATTTGTTGGCGGCAAAAGTGTAACGTCGGGATTTTGTCGCAATAGGAGTAGTATGAGGAGAAAGATTAGAAAAGAGAGGAGGAGGTGGAACGTTTATGGTAGGAAAAAAATTATTCGTGTTTATAGCTCCAATTATAAGTTTGTCTCTAGGACCGTCGAATTTAAGTGTTACTTTTTTATATTTTTTTAAAATATCTTTTCCGATTATTAAATCAATGAAAAGGTTTTCAATGATTTCAATTGTTATTCCAGAATGGGTTTTATCTTTCAGTATTAAATCCACGACAGCTTCGACAGTTATTTTAGCATGTTGATCGGAAGCAGCCAGAGCTATAGTTTTGTTTTTAGGTATTGTGAAGAGTTTAAGTTTTTTAGCAGTATTTTCATTAATGAATGTTTTTACACTGCCGGAGTCCACCATAGCGTTCACGAAGTGCCCGTTAATTTGGCATTGAGTGAATGTGACATCTTTGGAGTTAGTTCCTAGTCAGGATAGAGAAGGTGAGGGGTAGTCAGAGTCGTCATAAAGAACAGCAGTATGAGTGTTAGAAATAGAAGATTTGCACACTTTAGCCCAATGACCATTTTTTTTGCATTTTTTACATTCGGCGTTTCGTGCAGGACAGAAATATCGAGGATGACGTGATTTTCCACAGAAAAAACAAACCCCTTTTGGATGCATGTTTTCTTTAGTCACAGCTATACGATTGTAGCCCGAAGGATTATTTGTAGCTGCTACAGTAAAGTTATTTGCGTAGCTTATCGAATGCTTTTCTGCTTGTTCAAGAGATCTGGCCGTGGCATATGTGTCTTGTAAAGTCAGGATGGGTTTTTCTAACAGTCGTTGTCGGATGGACGAAGAAGAAATTCCGCCGATGAAAGCTTCCCGAATGTATTGATTTTTGTTTTCTTCAGCAGAAACCGCTTCGAAGTTACATGTTTTGGCAAGCATTTCCAATTGTAGTATGAAGGCATCTATATGTTGTGTTGTTTGTTGCTTCGTCGTCATCAATCGATATCTATTATAAACAATATTTTCAGGTTTTAAATAAGCGGCGTCCAATGTTCTTAATGCACTATCGTAGTCGGTTTTATTGCTTATTAAATCGAAAACAGAGGCTGAAATACAATTGATCAAGGCAAAGAAATTCTCTGAAGTGTTTTCGATTAATCCGTTATTATGTGAGCGGATATAATTCTGGAGGGTTAATTTCCAATGCCTATAGGATTTTTCGGAATTAGGGCATGTAGGTTCCACCTCGAATCTGTCGGGACGTAAGATTCGATCCATTTTTTTTTTTTTTTTTTTTTTTTTTACAGTTAATAAAATTGAAGTGAATAGTATCAGTAAGTAAAGAATTGCCTTTTAGAAAGGTTTTATTAACTGTAAAATACACGTACGCTCTTGAAAGGATCGAGCGGGAAAATGAAACAGAGGGCGCTTTTATTATGAATGTCAATCCCAAGGGGGATAACTCTTAACAACAAATTAAATCATAACAGTTTGGCAGAGAGTCGTAGGGTGGGCAAGAGAGGAAAGGAAGGAAAGGAAGAGGGATATAGTTAGAAAGATAAAAGAAAAACACTTTTCCCTTTCTCTTTCGCTCCTTCTCTCTTTTTTCTCTCTACCTATCACCGTCTCTCTGCTGTATGAGTACACTATGATATCCACTAATACTATTTGAAACCGTATAAATCATGTATCCTCCTTCCAGTTATAAATTAAATAGTAAAGTACACACAATCTTGAAGCCCTGGAAAATCTCGAAATAAAACTAATCCGTCTATGTTTACTTCGGATTTCTTAATTTTTGTTTTTTGTCTTAATCCGGACTGCCTATTCTGAGCGAGAATTTTTGCCTCGATAATAAGAAGCTATCGTGGGTCTAATGATTACCCTCGTGTGTAGGTAACTAAATAAGAACAATTTGTCAGAGTGATGCTTACATAATTATGTTATTTGAATCATCCGTAATTTTTAAATGTGATTTTCATTAATACGCTTTTTCTGAGAAAATTTTAAGACTTTCGCAGTGTGTAATGGAGACGCCGCTGTTGTTCTAACTGTTACATGTTCATCGCCTCTTTTTAAAGAACTTTTTATATTGTCTACTTTCTGTGTTACGATTATTTCCTGGTACAGAAATAACCGCTGATCCTCAGATATTCATCATTTGATATGAGTTTTCTATGAAAATATCACGGATTTATTTTCCCCGTCTCACTCTCTTTCTCCACCCTCTTCCACACATTTTCCCCTCTTTTTCTTACCCTGTTTTCCTTTTCCTTGTTTCCTTATTAAAATGAATCCTAAGTGGCAACCGCTATGAACTCAGTTGCAGCAGAAACTGAATTAAGAATCAGTTTTTCTATATGTGCAATGTAATTTATATAATAAAATTGAGTACAATTTTGTTAAACTAAAAATTACCTAAATTGTGTTTACGTTTCTAAACGAACCACTTGACGTCGATGATAGTAATTGTATTGTCGACGTCATGTTCAATAATCAGAAAATACAACACTACTCCCTCCACTTTAACAAGATAAAACATGATTTTTTTTTAATTTAATAGGTCCCATCACAGCTAACTTATTTCAATGTGGCTGTTTTATTAAAAAAAACACGTAATCTGATCAGACGGACTCGCTGCATTCGTATTACTCCACCTGACCACCTCAGGAGTAAAATCCACTCATTCAGTCTAGAGTTGCCTATATTTTCTTATTTGATAGATTTTCCACTGTTATCGCTTGCTTTTTGAATTATTTCACTTCTCCATGTTTTCAGACCGTACAAACGTGACGAAATATAAATATAATTGGAATAAATATCTTGCTGCACAGCTCCCCACCAAATTTATCTCCAAATAATCTAATCCAACTCATAGTATCCCGTTACGCTTTTGTGGTTAAAATTTGCATTGTTTTGGGAGTGAATACAATCATAAAAAACATCAACGATATATATAAAAAACAGCTTTCTGGATTAAACAGAAAATGCTATAGTAAGTAGAGAGTTTTGTTTTTCTAGTCTCAGGACAGAACAGGTACTAAACTCAGTTTTTATCTGACAATAAATTGCAATGCGTCTAACCTAGGCTAATTTTCTCATGATTAAGGAGCAGATAGATGAATTCAAATCTATCACTATTAAGTCAAGATACGAGGAGCGTTGCAAAAGTAATGCTTTCTATATTTTATTCCGCCTGAATAGATCAGAAATAATTGCCAATTGCATAGTTATGATTATTGAATACTCTTTATAATCTGAATAGGTATGATGACTAAAAGGTCTTTATAATCTGAAAATTTCCTCTGACTGTTGCAGATATTGACGATGTGAGACTCTAGGAAACCAATCCATGCCATGGGCATGCGTCAGAAAGAGAAATGAGTCATTGAATTTCTGACGAGAGAGCATTAAGTATGGCGGTGGTTGCTCGTACACTTCCCATTTTCGTTGCTCATCAACTTTTTAAGTTAAAAAACAGAACCTTTATTTTTATATAGACCATTGTATGATAAAGCGCACCTCTAACGCCCATGCATAATATCGTTCATCGCTAACTAATGTGCATTGGGAATTATGCTGACTACGTAGAAAAAAGTATATTCTAAAGCAGAAACGATCACTCATTTTCATGGTACCACACGCGTCGTCGTAGCTCGTTAATGTTTGGATTTAAAAAAAAAAAAGGAGGCATTACTTTTCGACCGACTGTAGTAATTTTACAACTAAACTACACAAATTATGCCGAGTACGTAGTCTGTATCGCCAAGAGCTATACTTTTTCCTCTTCTTTAATTTCATATAAATGTGTCTTCATTGGAAGCAGAACTGTTTTCCCATGTTCTTTCCCATGATTAATTTTCGTTATCGAAAAACGTTATCCCTGAAGAACGGGTCTCATCAGCAAAGAACGTTTTTTATGTTATTATTATATCAGTCGAAATTGCAACTAGATTAACAAAAGATAATTATGCATCTGTAATTTGCATTCAAAAACGTAGGGAAGAAAATGACGCATTTCCACCGAGGGAATCGAACCATCTGCACTTGTAATAGGCAACATCTCAGATGTTTAGCTCATCAGCGTCATTTATTAAAGCATTGGTGTACCTGAACGCACTGTCATTTTCTTGCAATAGATACATAGTGACGTGGCTCAAAGTTAGAATCATGCGCTGTGTAAGATGAACGATTCACCAGAATCGAGTATTCTTTCTTAACTATTACTTCATTAATATAGCTTGTGGTGTAATGATTAAGTTTAGACGGGACCACTAAAACGCAAATTCAAACAGACAATCTGGCTACCGTTGAGTCCGCCTGTGTCGAATTTTGTCATTGGAAACCTGATATGAAAATAGGCTAATTGAAATGTTGCTGCTTTCTTTTCTTTTCCTTTATTTTCATACATGCATCCAACTTTGATCACACTATTTTTAGGTATTTATATAATTGGTTGTGTATATTGCATGAGATCCACCTCCGTTTTCTGTTTATGAAGTTTTAACTATTTTATATCTCGTTTCCAAATAAATCAGTTTAGCTGAACCCGCCATCACTGAACTTCACATTTGTGAAAGCAGTACATAAAATATGTAGATCTCGTTTAAGGTTGAATAAAATGGAATTTTCGAAATTACGTTTCAATTATCAAAAAACAAAAACACCTTGAGCAGGTAAGACCTAGATGATGCGATGGTTTCATTGCTAGGTTCAAACAATAAGATTTTACAATATTATTTTAGATTTCGAAATGATCGTATTTTTATCTTCTAATCTCTAAATGTGTAGCGATAAATAGGAAATGATAGATAAACGAAGTGATATAATAAAATAATGACTGTTGATGTGCCTAATTTTTTTTTTACAAGGTGGTCACCATTTATCAAAGACCTTAAGCCACTCGGGGATAAGGGTTATTGCGTGTACAATACCTAGTGTTGAGATTTGATGAAGTGTCTTACTTAATGGGGCGGTTCATCAGGAATTTGTTTATGTTGGACTTGAAGACATCCAGGTTGTAGTCAGGTGGAAAACAGGCAGACGGAACAGTGTTCCACAGGCGTGCAGTTCTAAGAAAGAAGCTTTGTTCATGGAATCTACGTTTTGGTTTGGGAACAGATAAAGACGGGGAAAATTTTTTACACTGCGAGTTTATTATTAATAGACTATCGTTATTTTTCTGATGAAGTCTCTTAATAATCAAGACAAAATGTTTACGCTTATACATCAATTCCAATCATCTCTTAATATTTTTCATCATTTACACTTAAAATGTATTCAATCGCTCTAAACCTTACAACGCATTAGTCTTGAAAGGCTTTACTCATTAATAAGAAAATGCATAATTTTTAAAGAATTCCGTTGTTCTATTTACGTTTTCCATTCATGTGTATAGTTTGCAGGATTATATAAACTTTTCCTCACACATGTGAGCGTATATGTGCGGCATAATTACGTTAACACGCCGGTTCTTGTCTGATCGTCGAAGTCAAGCAACGTTGAACCTAGCTAGTACTAGATGGGTGACCATTTGGGATTTCTGGGCGCTGTATGTGCTCTCCGCTTGTCTCGGCATTTTTTGCGGTCGTCCTGAAACTCCACTAACCACTGGTATTTAACAATGTTGACTCATGAGAGGTGTGCTTAAAGATTGAGTAACTCTTATCGTAAAAATTTCACGCGCATGCACCCTTACAATGATTATCTGTAGTCTGTCAAGACTGAAGTAAGCTACTATGTTTGCGAACGCGTGTTTTGGGGTTTGCTTCTTCATTCAGTTTTGATCAGTTCATTTTCATGTACATATTGCTGAAAATGCTTTATATGAACAAATAGATCTAATGACGATTCTGGATAGATTTTTCCATATAATAAGGAATTCCACTAACCAGCATATATATATATATATATATATATATATATATATATATATATATAGGGTGACAAAAAAAACAGGGGGCATTCAATTGTTTTTCAGGGCATTTTACAGTCAACGGAGAAAAAAGGCGAAAAACCCTAGTGTTTTGATGTGATGTTTTGAATATAATAAAATAGTTTGTACCAAAGTTTCATTTCATTCAGACAAAACACTAAGAAACGCAGCCTAATTTGTGTATTGGGGGTTACACACACACACACACACACATATATATATACATATATATATATATATATATATATATATATATATATATATATATATAATATGTGTGTGTGTTATTTACTCGTTTTTGTTTTTGCGATATATTTTTAATGAATTCAATTATTTATACGAAAGTGCAGTTTTACCTAAATGCGAGATTGAAATATTCTTCCCTTTCACCAATTTGGTACCCCAAAATGGGGAGCGGCATGCATATATATATATATATATATATATATATATATATATATATATATATATTGTTTTAAAAATATAATTATCCACTAACACGTGTTTTGTCGTCTACGACTCATCAGAGTGACTGAATCTAGCCAAATTCGAAATCGGCACCCGATAGTAAGAAGCCTAAACTGGACTATCTCAACGTCTGCTTTTAATATATCGCGATTTTCGAAGGTGATATTTATTTGTTTTGCGACACGTTTCGATGAATGTATATATATATATATAGATTCGGGTAAGAGAGAGAGAGAGAGAAAAGAGAGAGAGACATAAGAGGACAGAGAAACATACACACATTTTGCATTTGAACGGTTCATCTGATTAAGTATACGCTTATTCGAAATCAAGCCAGCTGGTCCAGTACATTATTGTTAAACACAAGCCGGTGTATAGCGCACAAAGTGTTGTTATTTTTAATGTGATGTTACTTCAATTAATTATTAAACTCCAAACACATATCTGGGGAATGTTAATTTCTATGTAATTAATTATATTCTGTCATATCGCAGTTGATATCTTGTGAGAATAAAGATAATTTCTCTGGAAATAGAACTCCAATCGAAATTAATTACTTCAATTATAATTATAATTACATGTTTTCCTAAGTTTGAAATAATGTTGTTTTAATAAAATTGAAAAATATGTTAAACTAACGTGAATACTCAATGTTGTCCGTGTATGATATAAAAACAACGCAAAAATGTGTGTGTGTGTGTGTGTGTGTGTGTGTGTGGGCGTGTGTGTGCGTGTTACAGAGTATTAAAGGATATATTTCTTTGTCATAAATGGTCGTTGCATACCTTTTCACGTTAGCGTTTGCTTTTCGATGATATCGAACAGTTAAATAAAGTCATCTTATGTCATGCATATCAAACGCAGAGTCTCGAAAGGAGCATAGACATCAGAATTTTTTTTAGTTAGTAATGCTTCTTTTCAACAATTATTACTGAAGTCGTTTAAAAAAATAAATACAGTATATGGTTGCTTTAATTTAAAGACATACAGTAGTTTTGTCTTTTTCAAGAATCCACGTACAACGTTCATGCAGTTTAAAAAATATACAAGAAAATGTATTAGTACAAGATATAAAGGTGTTCACTATTACTAACGGATAGATTAATGCATCAATTCTATCTGAATGAGACCGCAAGAAATCCAATGTGCATAAATTACAAATATTAAAAATAAAACAAGTATTAAAACTTTTTTCATACTTCTTTAGTATATCAGGCTGAATTTTTTTGTGCAATTCTAAGATTTAGACGAGTTGGCAATTAATGATTAGCAAACTTAGTTCTTTTGAATGTTTTGACATGAAATATTGTAAATTCCTGTGAATTTTTGTCATAATGTACATGGATAAGTTTTCTGTCCCTGACAACATGAGGTAACCAGGGATGATCTCCCTTGAATAGGAAGTAACCAGTGGTTATCTCCTTTGATGCCTCTATATATCACAGACGTGGGCATAGACATTTGCATATCAGCAACGAGATGGGAGGATGCATTTTCCCACTTTACGCTACCATCACACATAATATAATTGCCTGCAACTTCTTTGCTAAATATTACAATAATTTAAAAATACCTTATGTCCATGACATTTTTAATTTTCGATTAGCGAATTTTAAGTCCAAACCATTTTCTAAGATAAGAGATTCGCACTCTTTTCATTTATTTTATAATAGTTTCTTTCTGTTCGACTTACTTTTCAAAGTTGTTGTCAGTTCAGACTAAAAATATGCTTGCAATGGACTGAGTGCTATACGAGCGCAGCAGATTTGAGATGCTGCTACACATAATAAGAAATTTCCAGCTGATTGTACTAACCTGTGGAAGTTTAAATGCAATGTAGACGGACATACTGCGGATCTAATTTCCACAGTCTCCCATTAGACACAATCCTATATAGTATCCTGTTACGTCCTAATGTTCAATATGCCATGTTTTCAGCTGAAAATAGGGTGAAAATAGTGATATTTTGTTATCATTAACAACCACTGCTTTAAAGAACATGTCGAAGTGATACAAAATTGGGGAAATTAATGTGTTTCCATGAATAGGATGGAAAATACATAATGTACTGTTAGGTGAGATCTAATCGATCGAAGCAAAGTGACGTCATGACCAGAACAAATCGAGAGGTTAAACATTTTAAAAGTCAACAGATTTTCCTTTAAATTTGTTTTGGGATTTTTGTTAGAATGAGCCAATGCTCCTTGCGATTGGAGGGGATCACTTGCAAGCTGATTAAGTCTTTTTCTTTCTAACATCCAATAATAAAAGAAGTAATGGAAAGTATGTAACTTTTAAAGGACATGATTAAATGTTTTGAAAATTAGGATTCTCCATAGTTATCAAAACGGAGTGCATTCAGCATTAACAAAATATACTTAACCCTTACTTATGGCTCGACTAGTATTTCCGTGGAGAAATAAAATACAGTGTAGATAATGTCCATGTCTGCATCGGGCAGAACAAAAAGGATGATCATAATTTGTCCTGCATTTCGTTTTTATCCGATATTGTCTCCATTTATATTCCGTCTGTATTACTTCAAAGTTTTAAACATGGCAGTCGCTGTTAAAAACCCAGTATCTTCTAACATTTTTGCACCGTGTTTTACGGTTAACATAATCCTATTTTCCTTCCTCCATTCTCGAAGTTCGCACCGGTTCCTCTATAACCCGAGTATTCATCCATTAATAAACCGGCACTCATCCTTTGTAAAATATGATTTAGTCTTGATATTTCCATTAGTTAAACACGTAAAGATCTTTTTGTCTTTACTTTTTACATGTAAGTCTGATATTTTGAAGCCATGAAAAAACTTAACTAATCACTTTTCAAAAGTGAGTGATGTTTTTCTTCTTTAATTATTTGGTTACACTATAACAGAACTGAGTAAAGAGAATGAATATTAAGATTTACAAACCCAATCGTGCATGCATCCTTATGCAGCTTAAGTGAGTTTTCTTTATCGACGTGTTTCGATACAAAAAAACAAACAAATTCGATAATCAAAATTATATTAGTCTGCATTCTTATCTTTGTTAAACATTAAAAAAATCTTAGATATTAAAAATGTTTTTAAAAAACTTTACTAAATATTTTTATTCATTAAAAGCAGGCAAAAGTTCTAGTCCATTTATTTAGAATAAGTTCTCTATGCCAATTATATGGTTTAATATGATTAAATTTATGTCCATTTTTGCATTAAATACTAATTTCTATTGAACCCGATTAACCACAATTCTGACTTGAACAGATACCATAATATGTATTCACTGCACCTTTTAGTAAAAAAGATGTAAACAAAATGTTTTCAAATCGGTTCAGCATTTCTCAAGAAAACCTCGAGCTAATGTGGCATTGTGGTGACAAATCCATATTAATTCTGAACAAGCCAGCAAACAGATACCATAATACATTTCGCTGCACGTTACTACAAGAAAAGTTCATATAAAATTTCAGCCATGTCGACCCAATAGTCCCCGAAAAAGTAGAACAGACTTGCAAACAAATTGGCATATCAAATTAAATAGATTATACAAAGTTTTCGGATATAAAGAAGTTAAGATGTCGACAATAGTCGAGGCCGAACCGAAGGCTTCCTTTTTTAGTAGGTGTAGGAGAGAACGTCACTCCTTTCCCAGGATTACTCAACACACGTTTGATTTTCACCTTGTAATGCATATAGCAGTATTTAACACGTAATCATCAAGTAACATTTTTAAGTCTTTGGTATGACGCCACAAAATATTAAACACAAGTCGTTCGGTCAACTAGCGCACAGTCTTACCATTATATTTTTAATATCAACAAGTATACTGATTGTAATGTTAGACGAGGAAAAGTTTCGGCTTTCAAATATTTTTATGTTGAATCAGTTATTTTGATGCCTGAAGAGACTAATATTAGCAGAAACTCGTATCAAAAATGGCAATTATAAATTGATAATATAGAATCCGTTTGCTGGTTATAATATATACTAGACAATCTGCGGTGCAACAACTAAAGTGTAGTATATTCTATACCCAATCAGTAAAAGATAAATACTTTTAGACTGAGACAATCTTGCTTTTCTTTTTTTTTTTTTTTTGCTTGAATCCACAGTGCAGCTTTTTAGGAGCTGAATGTTCTCTTACTTTAAAATTGACGTTATGTCTAACTCTAACTTCGCCTATAGGCAAGAAAAAGAGCCTCGTTAGGTTAATATTTGCTATATTCATTATTAAATATTTTTTATTTATTTCTCGCTCTCTGACATTTTATTTAATTCTTTTGCTCAAACTCTCTCTCTCTTCTCTCTCTCTCTTTCTCTCTCTCTTTCTCTCTCCGTTCTCGCATACACTAAAACAGGGATGATGTGATTTTATTATTATATTGTCGTGTTTTCTTGTTTGCTTGTAAAATTGCGCACCTCTCATTTTTAAGTTAATGTTCTCGATGGTAAAATAAGAACAACTATTGTAAAATAAGGTTAATTATAAGAACAGTTATGACAATATTTATTAAAATTATTAGGATTACTGTTCTCAGCTTCATGTTCTTCTCACAATGTCCTGATTATATATAATGAATAGAAGATGTACTTGGCGTTGCCCGGTAACGTTAAATTCCTTTAAAAAAAATGCAGTCAAAAATAGAAAAAAAATTAAACATATGCATCCGAGTATTGTTTATTTTTTTCGTTTTTTTTAGTTAAAAAAAAATAATCGAGCTGAAATCGAAACCAAAACCTACAGACAGTGTCATGTATAATAACTATTAGGCCAGCTTGACACGGCGCCAAACAGTGTTTTCAAAAAACTACTTATTTATAATATAAAAAACTGACATGTTTCGCGGCGGCGCATGCGAATTTCGTGAAACAAGTTACAAATAAAAAAAAACACGATGACTCCCTAGTACTTTTCTTTTTTAATTTGGAGTGTTTTGCAACCTTTTTGCCGGATGAGAACAGATTAACATGTTTTTCACATGTCTGATTATTCCATATACAGAATTTCAGCTTTGCTGATAAAGAATTCGTTAAACTTATAAACGCGTTCTCATACATATTCTCACTTTTATAGATTTAAGACAAAGAATCCAAAACAGAACAGATTTAATGCTTTTAATATTCATACGCGAATTGCCCACAGAAGCTGTGTCGTAACCGATATAAATGCTAAGTGATAATCAGTTATAAGTGACCGTTTTCTAATGTTTGAAGATACAGTGGGAATTCCAAATTACTTAAAATTGTTCTCCTGGCCCTTGTAATGCTAAATTCAATGATTGAAAACAACACCATTTCTTCCCAGGTAAGTGTTAATCAGAATACTCTTTCAGATGTAATTTTTAAGCATCTTATAGGGAAAATGTAGACATTACATAAACACCTACACAGATACATATTGACAGTAATATAAATATATATATATATATATGTGTGTGTGTGTGTGTGTATGTGTGTGTGTGTGTGTGATCACATCTGAGAAGAAATCTTTTATACATAGGGCATTTTATATCGACGGTGAATTAAGTCGCGTCAGCAGCTTTTGACAAATTAAATTAACAACTCTGACTTTCGTCCTAAAGCGAAACTTATTTGCTGGAATACATCATTAACGTTTAATTAAACAGACCAGGGATTAACTAGAAGTCAATTTACGGCTACATTCTTAATAAGTTCTCTTCCTGCAGTCTTACAGAATAGCTTCTCTAACATCTGTTTATCTAAGTCGATCGACGCATACAAATTACTTTCTTATTAATCACCAGAATTAAACACACATTCTGTCTTAGATAATATACGCAGATGTTTTCGTACGTTATTGAAGATAATAAAATACACAATAGGTGTCTTTTTTTACATTAATAGCGATATCGTCTTTCCTGCAGTATCTTTCATCGGGAAACAGTGAGTGGTAGCAAAGAGGATGTTATCAAAATGGCTCCGAATTTCGTAGTACAATGCGTTATGTATTTTGTTCTGATCAGATCATCAATATAGAAAATGAAAATCCGAGTAGATTATTCTGTTTTCTAAATACTTAGAGTTTTAAGCTTGCTTATGATGATTGAATCAACTACAAGTTACACCATGTACTAACAAAAACTATTTATATTTCATGTTTTGCAAATAGTCCAGGAATTCGGATTTCTGCATTACTCTTCTATTAAAACAAATGAAACCATGACAAACAGCGAGACAGAAAAAAAGCTGCTTCCAGGGTATCTAACACGACGACACAAGGCTTTTGTTCCATTAGATTTACTAAAGATATAGGAATAAAATGTGTCACATACTTCGTAAACGTTTAAACACATATAGTTTTGCTTAGCGTAAAAAAAAAAATTGACACGGTTATCATTATCGTAAAATATAAATAAATGAATAAAACTGAAGCAAAAAATAGTTTCTTCCACTGACATTAAAACGTTTAATAGCTGAATATGTAGAGAATCTGGCGCATGAGATCGCATTTGAGACGGTCTGCTGCCTCTGTTTTGAGGCTCGCTTACCTATCCACACTGGTTACTCCTGAAATTATAAAATCCATCATCAAAATAAAAAAAAAAAAATCATCGCCCGTGTTCAATCAGATTTGAATCAACAAATTATTACAAGTAATCACACTACTAGATGAGCGTATATACGATGGAGTGAAACAAATACTGTTTACATGAAAAACTTGGCCTTTTGGTCAAGATCAAAGTGTAGCATCTGTTCCGGCAGATACTGCACTTAAGATAATTTGTACCAGTCAATGGAGGGGAAACCCTCTATACTGGGACAATTATTATTTTTGGTAACCAGAGTGACCCCTTTTAGGGGAGCTGGTTTTTACCTCACATTAAAAACGGCCTTGTGCCTAATTTGCTCAGTGGGGGAGCAAATAAATACCATCTGTCCGGCAGATACTGCAAGCTATGACTAGCTATGACTAGCTATGACTAGCAAAGACCAGATGTGGGGGCAACACCACATGCCTGACCTTTAACCAGCTCCCATTTCCCACCTCTCGGGAGCTGGTCCCCTTTTCCCTTCCCCCTCCCTTCACTCCTCACATTAAAAATTGGCCTTGTGCCTAATTTGCTCGGTGGGGGAGCAAATAAATACCATCTGTTCCGGCAGACACTGCAAGCTATGACTAGCTATGACTAGCAAAGACCAGATGTGGGAAAACCCCACATGCCTGACCATAAACGAGCTCCCATTTCCCACCTCTCGGGAGCTGGTCCCCTTTTTCCCTTCCCCCTCCCTTCACTCCTCACATTAAAAATTGGCCTTGTGCCTAATTTGCTCGGTGGGGGAGCAAATAAATACCATCTGTTCCGGCAGATACTGCAAGCTATGACTAGCTATGACTAGCAAAGACCAGATGTGGGGGCAACCCCACATGCCTGACCATTAACCAGCTCCCATTTCCCACCTCTCGGGAGCTGGTCCCCTTTTTCCCTTCCCCCTCCCTTCACTCCTCACATTAAAAATTGGCCTTGTGCCTAATTTGCTCG
This sequence comes from Euprymna scolopes, assembly GCF_053919585.1. Lineage (NCBI taxonomy): Eukaryota > Metazoa > Mollusca > Cephalopoda > Sepiida > Sepiolidae > Euprymna > Euprymna scolopes. The sequence continues at coordinate 36,110,693 of NC_136501.1, forward strand.
GTGGGGGAGCAAATAAATACCATCTGTTCCGGCAGATACTGCAAGCTATGACTAGCTATGACTAGCAAAGACCAGATGTGGGGGAAACCCCACATGCCTGACCTTTAGCCAGCTCCCATTTCCCACCTCTCGGGAGCTGGTCCCCTTTTTCCCTTCCCCCTCCCTTCACTCCTCACATTAAAAATTGGCCTTGTGCCTAATTTGCTCGGTGGGGGAGCAAATAAATACCATCTGTTCAGGCAGATACTGCAAGCTATGACTAGCTAGGACTAGCTATGACTAGCAAAGACCAGATGTGGGGGCAACCCCACATGCCTGACCATTAACCAGCTCCCATTTCCCTCCTCTCGGGAGCTGGTCCCCTTTTTCCCTTCCCCCTCCCTTCACTCCTCACATTAAAAATTGGCCTTGTGCCTAATTTGCTCGGTGGGGGAGAAAATAAATACCATCTGTTCCGGCAGATACTGCAAGCTATGACTAGCTATGACTAGCAAAGACCAGATGTGGGGGCAACCCCACATGCCTGACCTTTAGCCAGCTCCCATTTCCCACCTCTCGGGAGCTGGTCCCCTTTTTCCCTTCCCCCTCCCTTCACTCCTCACATTAAAAATTGGCCTTGTGCCTACTTTGCTCGGTGGGGGAGCAAATAAATACCATCTGTTCCGGCAGATACTGCAAGCTATGACTAGCTAGGACTAGCTATGACTAGCAAAGACCAGATGTGGGGGCAACCCCACATGCCTGACCATTAACCAGCTCCCATTTCCCTCCTCTCGGGAGCTGGTCCCCTTTTTCCCTTCCCCCTCCCTTCACTCCTCACATTAAAAATTGGCCTTGTGCCTAATTTGCTCGGTGGGGGAGCAAATAAATACCATCTGTTCCGGCAGATGCTGCAAGCTATGACTAGCTATGACTAGCAAAGACCAGATGTGGGGGCAACCCCACATGCCTGACCATTAACCAGCTCCCATTTCCCACCTCTCGGGAGCTGGTCCCCTTTTTCCCTTCCCCCTCCCTTCACTCCTCACATCAAAAATCGGCCTTGTGCCTAATTTGCTCGGAAGGGGAGCAAATAAATACCATCTGTTCCGGCAGATACTGCAAGCTATAACGAGCTAGGACTAGCTATGACTAGCAAAGACCAGATGTGGGGGCAACCCCACATGCCTGACCTTTAACCAGCTCCCATTTCCCACCTCTCGGAAGCTGGTCCCCTTTTCCCTTCCCCCTCCCTTCACTCCTCACATTAAAAATTGGCCTTGTGCCTTATTTGCTCGGTGGGGGAGCAAATAAATACCATCTGTTCCGGCAGATACTGCAAGCTATGACTAGCTAGGACTAGCTATGACTTTCAAAGACCAGATGTGGGGGCAACCCCACATGCCTGACCATTAACCAGCTCCCATTTCCCTCCTCTCGGGAGCTGGTCCCCTTTTTCCCTTCCCCCTCCCTTCACTCCTCACATTAAAAATCGGCCTTGTGCCTAATTTGCTCGGAAGGGGAGCAAATAAATACCATCTGTTCCGGCAGATACTGCAAGCTATGACTAGCTAGGACTAGCAAAGACCAGATGTGGGGGCAACCCCACATGCCTGACCTTTAACCAGCTCCCATTTCCCACCTCTCGGGAGCTGGTCCCCTTTTTCCTTCCCCCTCCCTTCACTCCTCACATGTAAAATTGGCCTTGTGCCTAATTTGCTCGGTGGGGGAGCAAATAAATACCATCTGTTCCGGCAGATGCTGCAGACTATGACTTTCTATGACTAGCAAAGACCAGATGTGGGGGCAACCCCACATGCCTGACCATTAACCAGCTCCTATTTCCCACCTCTCGGGAGCTGGTCCCCTTTTTCCCTTCCCCCTCCCTTCACTCCTCACATTAAAAATCGGCCGTGTGCCTAATTTGCTCGGAAGGGGAGCAAATAAATACCATCTGTTCCGGCAGATACTGCAAGCTATGACTAGCTAGGACTAGCTATGACTAGCAAAGACCGGATGTGGGGGCAACCCCACATGCCTGACCTTTAACCAGCTCCCATTTCCCACCTCTCGGGAGCTGGTCCCCTTTTCCCTTCCCCCTCCCTTCACTCCTCACATTAAAAATTGGCCTTGTGCCTAATTTGCTCGGTGGGGGAGCAAATAAATACCATCTGTTCCGGCAGATACTGCAAGCTATGACTAGCTAGGACTAGCTATGACTAGCAAAGACCAGATGTGGGGGCAACCCCACATGCCTGACCATTAACCAGCTCCCATTTCCCTCCTCTCGGGAGCTCGTCCCCTTTTTGCCTTCCCCCTCCCTTCACTCCTCACATTAAAAATCGGCCTTGTGCCTAATTTGCTCGGTGGGGGGGGGCAAATAAATACCATCTGTTCCGGCAGATACTGCAAGCTATGACTAGCTAGGACTAGCAAACACCAAATGTGGGGGCAACCCCACATGCCTGACCATTAACCAGCTCCCATTTCCCACCTCTCGGGAGCTGGTCCCCTTTTTCTCTTCCCCCTCCCTTCACTCCTCACATTAAAAATTGGCCTTGTGCCTAATTTGCTCGGTGGGGGAGCAAATAAATACCATCTGTTCCGGCAGATACTGCAAGCTATGACTAGCTATGACTAGCAAAGACCAGATGTGGGGGTAACCCCACATGCCTGACTTTTAACCAGCTCCCATTTCCCACCTCTCGGGAGCTGGTCCCCTTTTCCCTTCCCCCTCCCTTCACTCCTCACATTAAAAATCGGCCTTGTGCCTAATTTGCTCGGTGGGGGAGCAAATAAATACCATCTGTTCCGGCAGATGCTGCAGGCTATGACTAGCTATGACTAGCAAAGACCAGATGTGGGGGCAACCCCACATGCCTGACCATTAACCAGCTCCAATTTCCCACCTCTCGGGAGCTGGTCCCCTTTTTCCCTTTCCCCTCCCTTCACTCCTCACATTAAAAATCGGCCTTGTGCCTAATTTGCTCGGTGGGGGAGCAAATAAATACCATCTGTTCCGGCAGATACTGCAAGCTATGACTAGCTAGGACTAGCTATGACTAGCAAAGACCAGATGTGGGGGCAACCCCACATGCCTGACCTTTAACCAGCTCCCATTTCCCACCTCTCGGGAGCTGGTCCCCCCTTTCCCTTCCCCCTCCCTTCACTCCTCACATTAAAAATTGGCCTTGTGCCTAATTTGCTCGGTGGGGGAGCAAATAAATACCATCTGTTCCGGCAGATACTGCAAGCAAAGACCATATGTGGGGGCGACCCCACATATAAGACCTTCGTCAATGTAGGGTTAACCCTTCATACCAATTGGCACTATCCAGCTCCCCTACTCGCCGGGGAGTTGTTCCCCATTTCCCCTTCAGTCCTCACATTAAAAATCGGCCTTGTGCCTAATTTGCTCGGTGGGGGAGCAAATAAATACCATCTGTTCCGGCAGAAACTGCAAGCTATTACAAGCTATGACTAGCAAAGACCAGATGTGGGGGCAACCCCACATGCCTGACCTTTAACCAGCTCCCATTTCCCTCCTCTCTTGAGCTGGTCCCCTTTTTCCCTTCCCCCTCCCTTCACACCTCACATTAAAAATCGGCCTTGTGCCTAATTTGCTCGGTGGGGGAGCAAATAAATACCATCTGTTCCGGCAGATACTGCAAGCTATGACTAGCTAGGACTAGCTATGACTAGCAAAGACCAGATGTGGGGGCAACCCCACATGCCTGACCTTTAACCAGCTCCCATTTCCCACCTCTCTGGAGCTGGTCCCCCCTTTCCCTTCCCCCTCCCTTCACTCCTCACATTAAAAATTGGCCTTGTGCCTTATTTGCTCGGTGGGGGAGCAAATAAATACCATCTGTTCCGGCAGATACTGCAAGCTATGACTAGCAAAGACCAGATGTGGGGGCAACCCCACATGTCTCACCTTTAACCAGCTCCCATTTCCCACCTCTCGGGAGCTGGTCTCCTTTTCCCTTCCCCCTCCCTTCACTCCTCACATTAAAAATTGGCCTTGTGCCTAATTTGCTCGGTGGGGGAGCAAATAAATACCATCTGTTCCGGCAGATCCTGCAAGCTATGACTAGATATGACTAGCTATTACTAGCAAAGACCAGATGTGGGGGCAACCCTATATGCCTGACAGTTAACCAGCTCCCATTTCCCACCTCTCGGGAGCTGGTCCCCTTTTTCCCTTCCCCTCCCTTCACTCCTCACATTAAAAATCGGCCTTGTGCCTAATTTGCTCGGTGGGGGAGCAAATAAATACCATCTGTTCCGGCAGATACTGCAAGCAAAGACCATATGTGGGGGCGACCCCACATATAAGACCTTGGTCAATGTAGGGGTAACCCTTCATACCAATTGGCACTATCCAGCTCCCCTACTCGCCGGGGAGTTGTTCCCCATTTCCCCTTCAGTCCTCACATTAAAAATCGGCCTTGTGCCTAATTTGCTCGGTGGGGGAGCAAATAAATACCATCTGTTCAGGCAGAAACTGCAAGCTATTACAAGCTATGACTAGCAAAGACCAGATGTGGGGGCAACCCCACATGCCTGACCTTTAACCAGCTCCCATTTCCCTCCTCTCGGGAGCTGGGCCCCTTTTTCCCTTCCCCCTCCCTTCACTCCTCACATTATAAATCGGCCTTGTGCCTAATTTGCTCGGTGGGGGAGCAAATAAATACCATCTGTTCCGGCAGATACTGCAAGCTATGACTAGCTATAACTAGCTATGACTAGCAAAGACCAGATGTGGGAGCAACCCCACATGCCTGACCTTTAACCAGCTCCCATTTCCCACCTCTCGGGAGCTGGTCCCCTTTTTCCCTTCCCCCTCCCTTCACACCTCACATTAAAAATTGGCCTTGTGCCTTATTTGCTCGGTGGGGGAGCAAATAAATACCATCTGTTCTTCAGATGCTGCAAGCTATGACTTGCTATGACTAGCAAAGACCAGATGTGGGGGCAACCCCACATGCCTGACCTTTAACCAGCTCCCATTTCCCACCTCTCGGGAGCTGGTCCCCTTTTTCCCTTCCCCCTCCCTTCACTCCTCACATTAAAAATCGGCCTTGTGCCTAATTTGCTCGGTGGGGGAGAAAATAAATACCATCTGTTCTTGCAGATACTGTTAGCTATGACTAGCTATGACTAGCAAAGACCAGATGTGGGGGCAACCCCACATGCCTGACCATTAACCAGCTCCCATTTCCCACCTCTACGGAGCTGGTCCCCTTTTTCCCTTCCCCCTCCCTTCACTCCTCACATTAAAAATCGGCCTTGTGCCTAATTTGCTCGGTGGGGGAGCAAATAAATACCATCTGTTCCGGCAGATTCTTCAAGCTATGACTAGCTATAACTAGCTATGACTAGCAAAGACCAGATGTGGGGGCAACCCCACATGCCTGACCTTTAACCAGCTCCCATTTCCCACCTCTCGGGAGCTGGTCCCCTTTTTCCCTTCCCCTCCCTTCACCCCTCACATTAAAAATTGGCCTTGTGCCTAATTTGCTCGGTGGGGGAGCAAATAAATACCATCTGTTCCGGCGGATACTGCAAGCAAAGACCATATGTGGGGGCGACCCCACATATAAGACCTTGGTCAATGTAGGGGTAACCCTTCATACCAATTGGCACTATCCAGCTCCCCTACTCGGCGGGGAGTTGTTCCCCATTTCCCCTTCAGTCCTCACATTAAAAATCGGCCTTGTGCCTAATTTGCTCGGTGGGGGAGCAAATAAATACCATCTGTTCCGGCAGAAACTGCAAGCTATTACAAGCTATGACTAGCAAAGACCAGATGTGGGGGCAACCCCACATGCCTGACCTTTAACCAGCTCCCATTTCCCTCCTCTCTGGAGCTGGTCCCCTTTTTCCCTTTCCCCCCTCCTTCACTCCTCACATTAAAAATCGGCCTTGTGCCTAATTTGCTCGGTGGGGGAGCAAATAAATACCATCTGTTCCGGCAGATACTGCAAGCTATGACTAGCTATAACTAGCTATGACTAGCAAAGACCAGATGTGGGAGCAATCCCACATGCCTGACCTTTAACCAGCTCCCATTTCCCACCTTTCGGGAGCTGGTCCCCTTTTTTCCTTCCCCCTCCCTTCACACCTCACATTAAAAATTGGCCTTGTGCCTAATTTGTTCGGTGGGGGAGCAAATAAATACCATCTGTTCTTCAGATGCTGCAAGCTATGACTAGCTATGACTAGCAAAGACCAGATGTGGGGGCAACCCCACATGCCTGACCTTTAACCAGCTCCCATTTCCCACCTCTCGGGAGCTGGTCCCCTTTTTCCCTTCCCCCTCCCTTCACTCCTCACATTAAAAATCGGCCTTGTGCCTAATTTGCTCGGTGGGGGAGAAAATAAATACCATCTGTTCCGGCAGATACTGCGAGCTATGACTAGCTATGACTAGCAAAGACCAGATGTGGGGGCAACCCCACGTGCCTGACCATTAACCAGCTCCCATTTCCCACCTCTCGGGAGCTGGTCCCCTTTTTCCCTTCCCCCTCCCTTCACTCCTCACATTAAAAATCGGCCTTGTGCCTAATTTGCTCGGTGGGGGAGCAAATAAATACCATCTGTTCCGGCAGATGCTGCAAGCTATGACTAGCTATAACTAGCTATGACTAGCAAAGACCAGATGTGGGGGCAACCCCACATGCCTGACTTTTAACCAGCTCCCATTTCCCACCTTTCGGGAGCTGGTCCCCTTTTTCGCTTCCCCCTCCCTTTACTCCTCACATTAAAAATCCGCCTTGTGCCTAATTTGCTCGGTGGGGGAGCAAATAAATACCATCTGTTCCGGCAGATGCTGCAAGCTATGACTAGCTATGACTAGCAAAGACCAGATGTGGGGGCAACCCCACAGGCCTGGCCATTAACCAGCTCCCATTTCCCACCTCTCGGGAGCTGGTCCCCTTTTCCCTTCCCCCTCCCTTCACTCCTCACATTAAAAATCGGCCTTGTGCCTAATTTGCTCGGTGGGGGAGCAAATAAATACCATCTGTTCCGACAGATGCTGCAAGCTATGACTAGCTATGACTAGCAAAGACGATATGTGGGGGTAACCCCACATATCTGAACTTGGTCAATGTAGGGATCACCCTACAGACCACAGTTACTATCCAGCTCCCATTTCCCACCTCTCGGGAGCTGGTCCCCCCTTTCCCTCCCACCTCTCTCACTCTCTGCAATAAAAAAGGCCTTGTGCCTAATTTGCTCAGTGGGGATGCAAATAAATGCAAAGATCAAAGTGTAGTGTCTGTTCTTCAGATGCTGCACTTCTATTTCTCGTTCTTTTTCGGTGGAGGAGAAACCATTCACGACTGAGACAATTTTTTATTTTTTTACCTTTTCTCCACGTTAAAAAACGACCCTGGTGTCTAACTCTGTCCCGTGGGGAGGCATAGTAAATAGGTACATGAAAAATTGCATTTCAATGTATGTAAAATCCTTAACTGAAACCAAATTCGATACATGTTGTTATATATAAAGATACATACTGCTAAGAATAATAATTAAAAAAAAACTTAATTCCTATTTTAACTAATTAATGCAATTTTATTGATGATGCATTTATGTTTAGGGGTCCCAACTTTTAATGAAAAAGTAACTTTTAATTGTATTTTTTAATATCGCATTGGAAATAATTGCAGTTTTACTAACCATAAACTAAACTAGTAATTGTCTATTACATAAAATCTTACTTCTTTTCAAATTGTGGGTTTCGTTTTCTGGATTAATACAAGGAGATCAGCATATCATATCGTTGAGAATTGCTTTAATCCTTTCCTGATACACATGACACATCTTTTTATGACGCATGCACCTGCTTGACTGCGGCATTCTACGTGAGAAGAAGTAATATCTATATTTTCTCAGTCTATTATGGCTAAGTAATTATCATCATCAAAGTTGATTAAAACTGGTTTGTGAAATGTGTGAACACTTGCGGCAACCATCATCTCATCAGGCTCTTACCGAATTTGAAGACGTGCGTCAATGAAAGCTGACAATAACAGACTCTCTGTATGGCGGAAATATGAATGCCTTCACAAGCCTTTTTAAGCAGCTCTCCTTATATTCGCTGATAAAATAGTGAGAATATATCATATCATGAAGAAAAAGTTTCTACTTCTATTAAGGCATTGCCAATGAACTTTGATATTAAATGATGATTGTTCATGTAATGTAACAACGTGCTATATTATCTAGATAAATTGTTGCAGTTTTGTTGGTATACTGCAATTTTAACAAACAGTGATTAGGTACACTTTGCGAATACTTGAAACATTAAATACAACGGAAGCTTTTCTGCAAACATTACCGTGATATTTGTTTTATCATATTTTCAGGCTCAGAAAGTTGCCTTCAAACATTATGTTTCAACGCTTTGAGCTATGTCAAGCAGCCGATTTTTAATTCCGTTTACAAGATAACTTTTAAAAAATACATGATTTGTCTAATTATTTTATTGAGATTTTATAAATAGATAAATTATAGATAAATATTTTTATAAATAGATAAATTATAGATAAATATTTTATAAATAGATAATTTATAGATAAATATTTTATAAATATATAAATTATAGATAAATATTTTATAAATAGATAAATTATAGATAAATATTTTATAAATAGATAAATTATAGATAAATATTTTATAAATAGATAAATTATAGATAAATATTTTATAAATAGATAAATTATAGATAAATATTTTATAAATAGATAATTTATAGATAGATATTTTATAAAAAGATAAATTATAGATAAATATTTTATAAATGGATAAATTATAGATAAATATTTTATAAATAGATAAATTACATCTCATATGTTTTTTTTCTCGTTTTGGTTTAATAACTTCAATAATAAGAAACATCCACACACTAGGAAAGTAGTCGTCGGAAATTATGTTTACGTTAGCAGTTTATAACGATTAAAATTGAAAAAATGACTGAAACTTTTCAAGCTTTCGGATTTCGAAATCATGCCCATAATCATTTATTTTCTTTTAAAGTTGATAAGTTCCTTTTCTTCTGATGCGTTAAAAGCGGAATAAATTTAAAAAATCACACAATCATTACATTACTGATTCTGCGCAACGAATCAAATGTTGTCAAGTATCATGAAAGTCAACGTCTTTAAAATAATAAACTGTAAAATGGCCAACATCTGTAAATTTGGGATATAGAATTTTGTAATCTATTTCTATTTTATCTGTAGTTATATCGAGCATCATAAATAAGGACTGGTACAAATAAAAGTTGAAATATAATTGAATAAACATATTTCCCCTAAACACACACACACACACACACACACACACACACATATATATATATATATATATATATATATAACATGAAATATATTCTTGAAATAAGTAGAAACAATTGTTTGTAAGTATAAAATACTAAAGTAAAATATCGAAACCTACAATACATAAGCTAATTATATGTGCGTGTGTGTGTGTTTATAAGAAAATGTTTATAAGAAACATGTAAAAACATAAAGGAGATAGTAAGACAATATTTTGGAGTAAAAATTAGATTCAATATCCAGAACGATTTTTTTTTTAGAGAATCTGTGATTGATAAAACCTGAAACGCGTAAAATTGAGTGTAGTTTAATCGGCACATATATATATTTAAAACTAATTACTATATATGTGTATTTCAACAAAATTTTGCACTATATATATATATGCATATATATATGTATGTATGTATATATATATATGCATATATATATATATTACTGTCAGGTCATGTCATATGCTACTGGCACCATGTAACCCAGTACTACCTGCTTCATGGTCGGGTCACCGGCGACTAAACTGGTTCCCCCACCAGACTTGTTTGGTGAGGAGGGTAGCTAGTCTCCCTGAAGAATTAAAAACAAGACCTTCCAAAGGGCGGATGGACCCTTTTTTAAGGCCAAAGGCTACCTAGCACCATGTGTGTTTGTGTGTATGTATGTGTGTGTTGGGTTGGAGAGGGCTCCCGTAAGCCGTGGTGAAGGCAACCTTTCTTGGAGAAGAAAATCTCTGATTTAAAAGAACATAAAGCGGGAGACAAGTAACCGCATTAAGCTGATCTGCAGTTAAACTTGTTGCTGGCTATCTTGCTCTTGCTTGTTGCTGGATCGCGACATTTTGAACCGAGAGAGGCTTAGCTGTCGTACAAAGCTAAGATTCTGTAACATCATCTATGTATAGATACTCCCTCAGGCATTTGTCTATTAAAATGGTCTTTTGGCGATGGAAGTCATTTATGGGCTCATGGACATTAAGTGTCTGAGGAAGTGGCACTCGTCTGACAAGACGTTGCAATCATCATATATGTATATATATATATATATATATATATATATATGTATGTATGTATGTATGTTCATATATATATATGTATGTATGTATGTATGTTCATATATATATATGTATGTATGTATGTATGTTCATATATATATATGTATGTATGTATGTATGTTTATATATATATATATGTATGTATGTATGTTCATATATATATATATGTATGTATGTATGTTCATATATATATGTGTATATGTATGTATGTATGTATGTTCATATATATATGTGTATATGTATGTATGTATGTTCATATATATATGTGTATATGTATGTATGTATGTATGTTCATATATATATATATGTGTATATAAATGTATATATATGTATGCATATAAATATGTAAGGTTCGTGGTTAAATTTTAAATTCTGAAAAAAAAAACATATAGAGATATATATTCAGTTTAAGAATGTATTGTTTGACAAAAGAATATATAGAAGGGGTTATTTTAATTTCCTTAATCCATGTATTTTCAACAATGGATCATATCATCACAGGAAATGAAATGCGCTTAGCAAAATGTTCAGCTGCGAATGGACGCTAATTTTGCTTTTATTGAAAATAATTTTTTGAGTGGTTGTTGATAATCATATGGGAAAAATTATACGAAAAGAGAAGTTGATACAACCTGGGTAATCCATTATCGGAAGGAGCTCAATGTCGTTCTGGGTTATAAATCCAGGTGGGCAGAAAAAATACCCAGGGGAGAAAGTAATATTCCCCTATAGCGAAAGCGTATTACTCCTTATTGATTTTTCGAAAAGTATACGGGGCAGACTTATGCGTTGTTGCGTTGAGTGTGTGTTGGTTGATGTAGTTTAAATGTTTTCTCGGTGTTGACAAAGTATATCCGATATTGGGTGGATATCCATTGTAATTATCCCCATGAGTAATAGAATTTGAGAATTGATATCCATTGTAATTATCCCCGTTAATAATAGAATTTGAGAATTGAGTTAAGTATTCAATGGACCTCGAAATCAATAGTATAGGTAGCAAAATAGCAAAATAATCCTGGAGATGATATTCAGAACGGTGCGTTGGACGGCTTGCTTCTGGCTAGGATCACCTTGAAAGTATTACTTCATGTAATCTCTATCAGGATTTTTCATCTGAATTCTATCAGTGTCTTATCTCGCTTACATAAATATGTATATATATGTATGCATATATATATATATGTATGTATATATATGTATATATATATGTATGTATATATTATATATATGTATGTATATATGTATGTATATATATGTATATATGCATATGTATACATGTATATATATGTCTATATATGTATATATATATGTATGTATGTATATATATGCATATATATATATATATATATATAATATATATACAGTTCAAGCCGAAATTATTGGCACCCTTTCAATTTTTACGTTTTTTCGAGAAAAAACATATTTTTGCACTACTTATTTTTATTAAAATATTGATGAACATTTATATCGACCATCTACAGATCTCCTGAAACACTTTTAGTTTATTATAAAATATTCAAAATAAATATTATTAATGATAACAAAAAAAACAGACGAATTCAAATTTATTGGCACCCTTTATCAATAACCACTTGCAAAGTCTTTGTGTTTAATAACAGCTTCCAGACGTTTTCTATAAGACATTACTAAATTCCTACACACATTAACAGAAATATCAAACCATTCTTCCTTGGAGATATCTTCTAATTCTCTCAGGTTGCTTGGTTTCCTTCTTTTCACGTTCGCCTTCACCACAGCCCACAAGTTTTCCATTGGATTCAAGCCTGGACTTTGACTTGGCCACTTCAGGACGTTTATTTCATCATTCGAAAGCCATTTCTTCACCGATTTCCCCATATGTTTTGGATCATTGTCCTGTTGGAAGATCCAGTTGGTTCCAAGACTAAGGGCTTCTGCAGAAGGTTTCAGATTTTCAGTCAATATTTGATGCATTGATCTTGCCTCATGATGTTATTCACAGTGACAATTTCTCCAGTGCCATTGGCCAAAAAGCAACCCCAAACATACGGTTTCCTCCACCATACTTCACCGTAGGGACTGTATTCTTTGGGTTTAAGGTTTCTTCTTTCTTCTCACATCTCTGCTGCCAAAAGTTAAATTTTAGTCTCATCTGACCATAAAACTGATCTCCAAAAAGTTGAATCCTTGTCAATAAAATCCCGTGCAAACTCTAAGCGGCCTTTAACGTGTTTCTTGGAGAGGAGAGGTGTTTTCCTTAATCGGCACCCCTGAATCCCGTGAAACGTCAGTGCCCTCCCCAATGTCGAAACAGAAATTTCATTACCTTGATCGCTCAGTTGTTGAACTACTTTCTTACCAGTAGTTTTCGGGTCTTTTTCCACTTCTCGAATGACTTGTCGTACAGTTCTGGGAGAAAGTTTCTTTTTACGGCCTCGACCCGTCAAGTTTTGAATCATATTGAAAACACAATTCTTCTTGATAATGGTTATTTTTACTGCTGACACAGGAACTTCAAAACGTTTAGAAATGGATTTATTTATTAATTTTAGCCATCTTTGCAGTCTGGTGTTATTGATAAAGTGAAGGATTGATTAATGCACGTTATTTATAGAAGGCTTTGGAACGTTCTAGAAAATGATGCAATACCCGAATCATAATAAACAAGTATTATTTTGCATACAATATCGTGAATTCTATGATAAAAATCATTTGTGCCAATAAATTTGAATTCGTCCGTTTTTTGTTATCATTAAAAATATTTATTTTGAATATTTTATAATAAACTAAAAGTGTTTCAGAAGATCTGTAGATGGTCGATATAAATGTTTATCATCACTTTAATAAAAATAATTAGTGAAAAAATGTTGTTTTTTTCTAAAAAAAAAAAAACCGCAAAAATTGAGAGGATGCCAATAATTTCGGCTTTAACTGTATATGTATGTATATATATATATATACACACACACAATATATATATATATATATTGTGTGTGTGTGTGTGTGTGTGTGTGTGTGTGTGTGTGTGTGTGTGTGTGTGTGTGTGTGTGTGTGTGCAGACGACTTGTGGTCCATTCGTTTAACATTTTGTTATTAGATAAAGCAAAAATATCGACAGGATTCAAAGCAGCATTTATGTAAGCAACTCTAATAAATATAGAAAGCTAAGTGACAATCCGTTCTATTGTAAACTTTCGAACATGTCTGTCTAGTTTAATTCCCTTCTAACAGCTTTCATTACCCATCATTTTCTCATTACTTTACCCTCCCTCAATACGCGCCTTTCAACCGCTCCGTCTAATTCACCCTTCATCTCCCCATTTAAATAATCCAATATCTAAACAAGCAAAGAAGACTTTCTTGGATTTTATTATTATATAGACGTATCATTGTACCTGACTATACATTAACTTATTCTTTATATATGAGAAGCTTTTATGGAATGTTATTTTTAAACGTTAAAATATGAATACTTATTGATAAAGGTCATTCAGAGATTTAGCCTCGGGTGATAGACATCAGTTTATATCTATATAAAATTTTATGCTAGAATTTTAAGTGAAAGGCATTAGAAATGTTCTGATAAACGATGAAGATAACTATCTAATTCGTAATAAAATCGAAGTATCAGTAGACAAAGATGGATATGATTTATGGGAGACATAAATAAATCGAACACATGGCGTGTCCACGGAAGTTTGAACTGATAATAAGAAGCTTAAATGCAAAAGAACTTTGTGGATATTTTTTTTTGTATTATTCACGTTCATCCATATTATGATTTTCTTTATGGTCACATAAAAGCATTTGCAAGCATAGATATTTAGTTATTAAAGAATTGAAACATGTATATATATATATATATATATATATATGCTTGTGTGTATGTGTGTGTATGTATTTGTGTGTGTATATCTGTATTTTTGTACGTATTTGTATATATGTAAACTTGTGATTATCTGTAATTATTATCTTGTGATTATTACTGTAATTATTATCTTGTGATTATATCTATACATATAGTTTTATTCTTACGTATGAGTATGTTCTTTTATGTATATATTTACGTGTGTATGTGTGCATAGCTTTCCCACTTGTATGCATGCATGTGTATATTTGATTTGGATGTATATATACAGGTATATGTGTCATCACCCCCACAACCGCATTTTAGTATTTTAGTATGTTTCAATTCTTGAGTAACTAAATTTTACTACGTATAATTTAGATGAAGAAAAGAGCCTGACACACGATGACGTTTTGCAAATGACCATATATTTATTGAACCTTTCTTTACCCCTTTATTATATACCTGTACATGCATAAATGTATATTATTTTGTATGCGTACTTTATGTTCGTACCCACTTGTATTTGCATCTCTATATTTATACATCCTTTATTATCCTTGTTACTATTCGTATAGGATTCCCAATTCCATGCTCTAAAACTTTCTATCCTGATAGGATTTCCAATTCCATGGTCTAAGACTTATTAATAACTAGTAAAATGAATACTTTACATAACACATAATAATTTGGTGGAATTTAAAACCTTTTATAAGTCATTACAATGATGATACTAATAACTCCTTAGTATCTGTTCTTCAAATGCTGCACTTCAATTTCTTGTTCTCTGTCAGTGGAGGAGAAGTCCTTCACGACTGAGACAATTTTTATTTTTGTTCCTTTTCTCCACGTTAAAAAAAAACGACCCTGGTGTCTAACTCTGTCCCGTGGGGAGGCATTGTAAATAGGAACTCCTTATTATTAGCAATATGCATATATTTTCATATTTATATTTAATTTCTTAATAATTTTTAATAATTCCATAATAGTTTTTAATCGAAAATTTTATCTTAAATATATTCCATTTTAATTTTTAATATCCTGATACTATTTAACTAAATATATACTTATGTCTGTATAACAGTACCTCTGTACTTAGGTTTATTTCGCTAGACGCTCATCTGTGTATATTTATTGTGTACCTATGTATATATGTAGATGTTCATATGAATGCATTTGCTGATGAATATATATGTGTTTATATATGTGTGGGTGCATATATATATATATATGTGTGTGTGTGTATACATATATGTATATATGTGCGTGTGCGTGTGTTTGTGTATCTATATCTGTATTTGTATATGTCTATATATATATATGTGTGTGTGTGTGTGTGTATGTGTGTATATATGTATATGTATAAATATATGGATATGTGTGTATATTTGTATATGTGGGTATGTCTGTATATTTGTACGTATTTGCATATTTGTATACCTGTGATTTTCTGCGTATCTATACATATATATGTATTCTTGTGTGTGCGTATGTTCTTTTATGTATATATTTACGTGTGTATGTTTGTGTCGCTTTCGCACATGTATGTAGGTATTTGTATATTTAGTACGTATGCATATATGCAGATATATGTCTAAGCATTAATATGTCTGCATTAGTCAATCCCCCCACACCTAACATAACGCATAACGACACGTAACTCTCGGAGTAAAATCACACAAATGCAAAGTCCTTTTCTTTCCGTGGCACGTTCAATATAAGTAGAACCCCTCCCACGCCACTCTCCTGTACAACTCACAGCCCCAATAAAATTATGACCCATTTTTAATTTTATTTCAAATTTACATTCTGTTGTGAAAAGCTTTGAATATCTTCCAATACGTCCTAATTCGATGTTTCCTTTTTCTTTTTTTCTATCCCCTTTTGTCTATCCTCTTTTTTAGAGAGTTCGCAATTTATTATAAACTCTTTATGTACTTTTTATACCTTTTTTGAAGAGCTCCATTTTTCTTTAATTTCTCTCTAATCTATCCCATATTTAATTTTTCTTTTTGGCGTCGAAAGGTTCCAGATCGTCTGATGAAGTCTCTTTGACTGAAACAGATGGCTATTTGTAGCGACCATGTGCAACTGTTTACCCCAAATATTAAAAAAATATTTTGCTCTTTTTATTGAGCACTATTTAACAACCTCGTTGGCTTCATTAGTTCTGACTTTTGAACGCCTCAAACCTATATATATATATTTATATTTATATATATGTATATATATATGTATATATACTTATGTATATATATATGTATATATGTATGTATATATATATATATATACGCATGTGTGTTTCTTTAATAATGCTTGTGTCTGAAACGTGTAACATAACTATTCAATAAGATAAATGTTGCGTGTTTCGATTTCTGAATAGAAATATTGCTATATAATCAAGTTATAACTTTTTCTTCCCTCGATTACCGTTATTCTTAATTATACACTGTTCCTACCTTGAGATAATTGTGGTGATACCGTAAAATCGGTTGCATCGATTATACTTTCGAAATTATTTTGTTTTTCTTTTATTTTCATTTGAATTATGATAATTCTTATCAATAGAGCTATCGACAAGACCTTTCACGTTCATGTAATTTAATCTAAACTAAATAAACTTAAACTAATAAGCATAAATGTTGGTCAGTCGCATATACTTCGATAAAGCATTCTCTAAGCGCAAGATTACGTCTTCAGCTTTCACATTTCATGGTCATTTCGACTATTAGGTGAAATATCCTATCATCTAATCATGTAGTAAATGTATTAGATTGATGGCCGGGTACGGCGACCAAAATAAAATAAGTAAAAAAATGTAAAAATAAAAATAAAGAATGCAGTTAAAATTCCCGTAAGGAAAAAAATATTAACTCTAACCTATCGCAGACTTAGCACCTACATAATCCGACTTCTAAAAAGTTTATAATGACAAAAGAGAATGCATTTATATAAGGATGTAGAAAAAAAAGGCATTAACTAGTGTTGTTAAATAGAAATAGACTTAGCACTTACATGAGCCGATTTCGCAGAAGTATTCAATTTTAAAACAGAATTTAACTACATCGGGATGAAAAGAGAAAACCTTAACTAAAATTATGTAAATAAAAAACGGGGATCATCAGCTGCTCACCATGTAGCTGTTTCGGAGAATTAAAAATAGGACAGTTGTTCAAGACCTGGCTCTCCAGTGGATAATACCACTTCCCCCCCCCCAAAAAAAAAAATGTAAAAATAAAATCGGTTAATATTTTTACTACTATATGAAAATAAAATAGATAGATTAAATAAAATAAAAAATAAAAAGATAAAATATTTATTAGTTCTTTAGGATTACAAGATCCATTCTATATATAAATATATATATATATGTGTGTGTGTGTGTGTGTGTGTGTGTGTGTGTGTGTGGATACGGGGACCATAGGATACGGTTTTTTCAGGTTAAGATGTTGAATACGATGTTTTTCCAGACCCTGGTAACAGTATTTGCCCTGCCCTACAGTGCTATTTATAATGTTATTTGATTATATACATGTGTATTATATACTGCACTGTATTTTGTTACTAATTTTTATAGCTGTATCCCGGGGTTTCTACTGTATATATATTCTAAGGAGTATTTTTAGCAACAGCATGCCTAATTGTAATCTAAATATATTCCATGAATAATGCACACACATTGCGTAAATTTACGTATAATTGCTGAATTGTTGAACACATATGCCAAATAGGCGGGTTATAGACATGTTAAGTCAGGTTAAATGTCTATACATAAATGATAAATTAGCAACAGACCACGACAGAGAGTACATAGATACTGACATAACAATAGATAACGATTTGATAAACATGCAGTCACTTGGTGCACAATCGTAAAAACTATAGGAAATGAAACAGATAAGCAGTGTACGTTTATAGTGCTAAAACTAAAAGTGTGATAAAGATATAGAAAATCGACAGTGTCACTACACACACATCAACAAGAACCAAACATTACAACGTCAAGACATACGAAGTCGCCGACCTGTATATTTATTTATTTTGAATACTGTCACAATACAGTTCACGAATGATCTAGTAGTAATTAAACTAATTCATATTCTCCTTTTTTCTGTTAAGTACTGCATTTGATGATGGATCGACAAGGAATTTTCATTAATTTAGAAATCTATTTTATATCAAGTATTTTAGTTAATAAAACCAAGAAATGGGATATTTCAGTCGATTAAAAATAATAATCTCTCTTCTGACAAACATGTTGTTCAGTAGTTTCAGAAATATAAACAATTAAAGCAAATGAAAATAAAGATATTCAAATCGATTAAAATCAATAACCATGAATTTTGTCATATATGGTTTCTTTGGATTCTTTTGGAAATGTTTGTTTTACTTTTTTTCATCTGTTGTAAGTTACGTAATTATTTAATTTATTAAAATGATGGAAGGGAACAGATTGACAAACACCCATTTTTACATTTAAGGGCCCCTGCGTTATTAGTGATTAAGTTAACTAGTGTGAATTTTCAAAAGGGTCACATTGAGTTCATGTTAATCGAAATTGCTAAAGCAAACTTGTATCCCGGGTTGAATGAAAGATAGGTGACATAATAGAGGCAGATGTCAAACACTGTAGAAAAAAACAGTCTGACCATATAAGGATAGGACGAACGACGTCATGTTTTCTAGCGTAGAAAGCTAAGGCTTTTAGATCAGTTTTCTTCGAGAGTCATGCAAACGATACACGACAATAATGTAGAATTATATAAAACACATATTAAACCGATGTATATCCATCTATATTACCCATTTCTTAAGTTAAAAAGCTTAGGTTAAAAGGTACTCAATAACTAAGGGAACATTGGTTTCCCTCCCCTTTAGCCGATTCTTTCTCAATCAAATCTTACAGAAAATTCACCAAACGTCTCCACCGTGTCTTTCATGTTTGAGGAATTACATCCGTCTACTAAAATGTAGGAGACGATCACGGTCAGGTATGCAATGCGGGAAAGAGAAGAGGCGACCTTAAAGAAAATATAAAAATATAATTTCAATAAAAAGGGAAGTTATTAAAAACATATTGTGTGTTAAAATCAAAGAATATTGGAAGGAACCGTGTAAAAGAATGTTAGTTCTTGGACAGACTTGCATAATTCAAGGATGCAGTACTGCTGCCATATCTGGGTATTAGCTGCTAAAAACAGCCTATCCTGCCTTGACAAAGTACAAAATAGACTTTGTGGTTTAGTGGGGGATGCCCTTTTCTCTTCCCTGCAAACTCTCCTCCACAGAAGGGACGTTGGGAGCCTGTCGTTATTTTATCGTTATTTCCATGGGAAGTGCTCGTCTGAGCTCAGATCTCTGGTTCCCCCTCGCCAATCTTTCACGAAAAACACTCGTCTATCTGAAACCATTGTCAGTAATTTTCCTCCTTCTTTATATGTGCCTCAATCAAAACGTAGATTCCATGAACAAAGATTCTTTCTCAGAGGTGCACATCTGTGGAACTCTCTTCCGTTTGCCTGTTTCCCACCTGACTACAACTTGGATGTCTTCAAGTCCAACATAAACAAGTTCCTGATAAACCGCCTCCTTGAGTAAGACACTTTATCAGATCTCCATTACTAACGATTACTACGATATTGTTCCATTGATTACTGTACACAATATAACGCTTATCCCCGAGTGGTTCCGGGCCTGAATAAGTGGTGACTTATATGTAAAAAAAATCTATATTAAAATGTCCTACATGCATGGAAAAAATTTAACAAATGTATTCGAATGAAAGAAGCGTTTATCTTTGATTTATAGAAAAAATAACGCATAATGTCAATGTAAATAAATTGTTTAGTACATATTACACGTTTTAAGTACATACAACTAAAACGAGATATTTCCAAGATGGAGAAGTATTATATTACCTCCTAAATGATATAAAATTTACTAAAGTGATAAAATTCAAATATTGTCGTAGTCGTAATTGAACGATATTGAAACTGCATTTAACACACCGTGCTCTTGGGCATTTTTCATGTGATATTTGTTTTTACTTTAGTCGACCCAAAACACATTAACACTAAATCGCAAGGAGCTACACTAATTGAGGCTGTATTTATAGAGACAATATGGTTAAGTGTTCACGAGCAAAAATCTTTTGACATTACGTTTAAATTACAGCATGTGCAATAAAAATAATACCGAAGATAAGCTGTCCACGGAAAAAACTATTAAACTAGAACACGCCGGCATCTAGAGACTTTAGAGTGAAAGAAAGGCATTTTGTTTCTTGTAGGGTCGGTCGGAAATTGCGGCATAAGAAGCTGATACCATCCTTTTTCATAACGTAATGTCACGTAACACGAATTAATTGTGAGAGTTTTTGACAGAGCTGGATTATCAAAATTGGCAGAGGTTTTCGATTTACAACCATGTCGGAGAATTCAGTAAAGCGAATACATGAAATTGTATTGCTGATGTTTGTGTTTAAATCACGTCCGAGGGGAATATGCGTGGAGAGATGAGTTGATCGATCAATTCGAGAGATAATGAAAATATAAAAGTTTAGGAGCAGGAGAGACATTAAAGAGAGAATAATCTTCCAAAAGCCGAGTGAAATAGAAAAGATAATGGGAAGAAAATATATCTGTAGAGCATTATGGGGTTTGAAATGAATGGGCAAGTGTCGATCATTTACTAGTATTTAATACATGTACGAATAAAAAATGTTAGAAAATCATAAGAGTTCGGATGTCAAGAGACAGAAGGATCCAGTGACGCGCCCACTTGTAAGTTCACTTGGGTTAGAAAATAGTATATAATTGAATTTTTAGAGATCTTAAACAGTGTGTGAGGAGAGGTGTAACAATATGCTGAGCGAATTTAAGCATTTAGTAGCAGCTTAAATTCCTGGACAAGCAAACGTTTTAAGTTTAGTGACGGGGTGGAGGCAGAACGGGAAATAGTGTAAGGGTGTATTCGTAAGTTCTTAACATTTTAAAAATGCCTATAAACACCGTGTGAGGGGGCACAATCGTGTTGACACACCGGTTCTCGCCCGATCACCGAAGTTAAGCGACGTCGAGCCTGACAAGTACCAGATAGGGGACCATTTGGGAAGATGTATGTACAGCGAGGTAAAAATATCAGATTGGGAAACTGGCGCAGTCTATCCTCCTCTCAAGGGTAGATGGACCTCTTTTAAGCAGTGGTAGGCGAGTCATCTGGTGATGGCGTCATGATTAAAAGTAATAACCTTGATAGCCCTAGCGAAGCATCAAATGTTCAGCTACAGACGAGATTTGAATTGCACTACAAATTCGTGACGGGAGTTCAATCTCGGCTGCATTACCTTTATGTTTAACGTGAGAGGGGGTTAATTTTTTTCATTTTTTTTTAAGATGAACGGTTTCACCGTTTAATATTCCTTAATAAGTTAATTATAATTTCCTAATATTTTAAGGCTGTTAACACACACACACACACGCACACATATACACACACAAAATTGGGTGAACCTGTACAATGCACATCCTCTCCTTGTATTACTTTAAATATTTTCAACGGATTACACGGATTATATATATAAAAAAATGCATTTAATGGATTCCCCAATCTGACCACACACGTTTCTCTAGTTTGCCAAAAGTAGAACTGGCTTTAGATATTCTGTGATTTATCTCAGCATCAAGCGTACAGTCCTTACTCAGCGTATTATACAGATATACCAAATTGTCCGTGGCATTTAACTCCTTACCATCAATGAACATGTTTGGTTCAATATATGACATTCCTATAAGAGGGGAATACATAACGTTTTCTGGATGCTGATAATAAGTCCAAAACCTTTTAAAGCCTCTGATAATTTGTCCACATTGTGTGTCTGCTTCTTACTTGGAAACAAGGTCTGCATCATCTAAATATAAGTTAAAGAACAAGGTTCTGAAAAGTTTCAGACTTTGCATTGAGATGTCTAAGGTTTAAAAGTTTACTTGATGTGCGAAACGGAAACTTCACTCCAATATTGTAATTGTTAAAAGCATGCACCAACATCACAGCAAAATATATGGAAAATAATAAATAATAAAGCACAGACGGTTACATTTTCGACATATTTCCCAGACCAGCAAGATCAGCATGCTTCATTTGTAGATCTATTTCTGACCACAGTTCCCGATGATTGTACAACGAATGCCCACGGCCCACTCGGGAATGTTGATCACACTGTGATATTGCTAGAAATCACCTTAAATTCTCTCCCCCAAAACTGGAGCCACTGCTCAAAACAACGAGGTATTACAAAAAGGCTTACTAGGAAGCCATCAGAGATCTCATCAGAGATGCCCCATCGGGAAATATCTGTTCTCTTTCAGCTGAACAGTGCGCAAATGAAACTACTGTATTGTTCAAAACTTCAATTGAAATACACGTTTCTACACAGAAATTCCATAGCAATCCCCACTAGCCCCACTGGTTTACTTCTACTTGTGCAGCTGCCATTGCTCAACGGCAGCATGCGTACCGACATGAGTCGACTTCAAACAGACAGAAGTTTATAGAATCTAGAAGCAATTGTAAGAGAAAAATAGCGAGAGCTAAGACAAATTACACTGAAACCATCAGAAAACGCATCGAAGCACAGAAATTAGGAACCAGTGATTTTTGGAAGATCTACAAAGTGTAGTAAATAATGTGCAGTCAACTATCAAACATTCATGAGGGCGTTTGCTCGCCAACCGAAAAAAACTAACCTGTTTGCCTGAAACTCCATATTGGATCCGGCAAACCACTCCCTCTCTGACTTTCCTTTGTGAACAGACGCCACACTAGATGATTTGAAAATCACCCCTTCTCAGGTACATGGTATCATAAAAAATCTAGGCACCTCAAAAGCATGTGGACCCGATCTCATTCCGACTGTACTATTAAAAAATGCTCCGCTGTGGTTGCTCCAGTTCTATCCAAACTTTTAAACAAATGCCTTAACGAATCTTGCTTTCCTGACTGCTGAAAAACTGTTTATGTGGTACAAGTTTTCAAGAATTCTGGCGAAAAAACTGACCCACCAAATTATCGCCATTAGCATTCTTCCGCTTTTTGCCAAAATAGTTGAGTCCTTAATTGATCAAGCTCTAGTCCATTACGTTCCAGCTACTAAACTCCTGACCGACAAAAAATAGGATTAAGGCAAGCCCGTTCCACAGCAGATATCATAACTGTAATCTCTGAAGTATATACCGTTAACTAGACAAAACAGGGAAGGGTAAAGCGGAAGCCCTCGATCCTCGATATATCTAAGGCTTTTGACAGGGTATAGAACGATGTTCATCTAAGGAAAATTAGATCATAGGGTATCACTAGAATACATTATGTAATTTAATCCTTCTTAAATAAGAGAAATCCAGAGAATCTAGGTTGTCCTTGACATCGTACATCTAAGCAATATGATATAAATGCGGGAGTACGTTATGAAATTGTTTCTGAAATAGGTATATTTGCTGATGACACCACTCTCTATAACAGGCACGAGGGGAAAACAAATGAACACATATCTAAGTAAATTGCATAAACACGAGACGAAGACCTTCAATCTGTAGTGGAATGGGAACAAAAATGGGTGGTCATATTCAATGCTGCCAAGACTAAGCTGGTTCCCTTCAATAATTACAAGAAACTTTCTCTACCACTAATAGCAATGGCCAAGAACACATTACCGAAAGTAGTTCCTTTAACTCCTCCGCCTAATGTTTACAGGGAACATGAACTGGAATAGATACATTGAGAGCATTGCACAGGCTGCTGCAAAGAAGGTGGGCTCTATCTACCGTGCTAGAAAACTACTTACGCCTGAACGTATCCTATACCTCTATAAGGTCACCATTCGCCCATGTATGGAGTACTGTTGTCAAATTTGGGCTTGTGCAGCGGTTGATTGTCTCTCACTCCTGGACAGGGTTCAAAAGAGAGTCGCCAACCTGATAGGTCCTGAATTGTCATTTAGGCTTCAGCCTCTTTCCCACCCACGAAATGTTGCATCCCTGTGCCTGCTCTACAAGTACTTTCATGGTGAATGCTCTGACCAATTACAAGTAATTGTACCTCCTCGACGTGACTACACCCGACAAAACCGACAAGCAGCTGAAAGTGCCTCCCCTTCACAGTAGCGATCCCTAGGTGTAAGAAAGCCTTCTACTCCGATAGTTTATTCCCCAGAACTGCTAAACTTTGGAACTCCCTTTAGGGATTCTGCTTTCCCAACTGTACTGACATGCAGAAGTTCAAGTGTAATGTGAACAGACATCTTGCTGCTCAACTCCCTTCATAATATCCCTGCAACTTATGTCCTCGATAGCCCCCTACTTCAAAGTGGCACTGTGTGTTGTTTGGGGTGAAAATTGAATAAAAACTATTTGTAATGTAGGAGGAAGTATATCACTTTGTTTCACATAGTTTTAAACTGAAATTAGACCAGAGATTCCTTAAAGTTCACTCCGGCCTTCATATTATGGTGGAACTGCTGAAGTAATTCCAGAAGACTAGTAGGACAACTTGATTTCCTAAGAATCTTCGAGAACGCATGTATATATATATATATATATATATATATATATATATATATATATATATATATATATATATATATATATATATATATATATATCTGTTTGTTTTTCTTTTGTACTTCGTCTTTTCCGGTCTTCCTCCGCATTGTTTTTGGCTTTAAAAAAAAAAAATATATATATATATTTCTTTACCAACAATGCTTCAAGCCAACTACTACCTACTCTTATATATATATATATATATACACACGTATATATATATATATATATATATATATATATATACGTGTGTGTGTATGACCTTATGTCGACTTCAAAACCACCATTCAAGGATGTAGTGTAAACATTTTGATTTGTAGGAAATACACTCTGTTATCATTTTTTGAGCCGGTTATTATTCATCGATCTATTCGCACAAAACTACTTCCACATTTTTTTTTAAGGTACGCGGAGTAAAATCCTATTATGTGCAGGTCAGCAGACTCTTTAAAGTGTGCTATTATATTTTCATTTATATATATTTTTCCAAACTGTATCGTTTTTTATTTTATTTTTTTATGTTCTATTTTAATGTTCTTATTCTTTTTTATATTTTATATATGTTTTCATTTTTAATAGTTTCCGTCCATTGACTTTCACGCATTTCGATTTTTAATCGATATCACTATTTTTTTATAATATTTTCTCGTTTTGATAATATTTTTTTCTGATTTTGCTGTTTTCTTCCAATTATAATTAAAATCAATTAGTATATTGCGCTGTTTTCTTCAACGATTCGTTTTAATTTTCAAATCATCATCTCATTATTTTATTCCACTCCAGACACTGTATACTAATACAATGAAGCAAGGTAGTTCGTAATTTCTTATTTATGACGTCATCAAGAATCATTTCTACACATGCATTTGGTTTAACGAATGGAGTTATTCTTTCATGACGTAATCCACGGCTATAAAGGAGCGAAAAGGATTATAAAGATAGAAAAGAGATGATAAAAATATGATATAATTTGTATAGATAAAAATGAAATACAAAAGTGAAAAGTTTTAAATATAATATAATACAGTTATTACATTATTATAACTTTAAAATTATAAAATTAAACTATATTTTATTTATAATTTTAAATCAGGAAATAAAACAGTATTTCATTTATAACTTTTAAATTATAAAATAAAACCATATTTTATTCGTAAATTAGAAAATTTTAAAAACAAAACTATATTTTATAATAATTTTTAAATTATAAAATAAAATTATATTTTAATAACATTTTGATTATAAAATTAAACCATAAGAATATAAAAGATTATAAGAGGTTTCGAATTGGAGGACAGGCCAAGGAAAAAGACTCCATTGATTCCTAGGAAACGTCCAGTGTGTTTAGAGGTGGATGCAATCTTTAAAACGGATGAAATGTATTTCCATAAATATCATTTAGTTTTCTACTTTAATTTTTCCTCAAAATTATTTCCTTCTATAGTATATTCCTTTTCTTCTTTACTTTTTTTCTTGTACTTCATCAGAAAAAGCATCATCGTATGATCATCATTATTTGCCATCATCATTAGAATCAGTATTAGCATCATCATTAGCATTAACATCTTCTCCTGGGGTTTTGTAATTCGTTCAAGTTATAGCGGCGCTAATTATGCAATTAAGTATGCTAGTCGTTCTTGCAGAAATACTCATGGGAAAGATAGGAAACAGTAACCCCAACTAATATATTACTCAAATTGAAAAGCCTTGTAGTATATCAATCATATAACACAACTGGTTTCGAATAGGTGTTATGTTAACTTTTCCTACAAAAATTGATTTACTCTAAATAAGTACTCCTCCCGGCTCTTAATTTTCCTTCTTCGTTGTCTTTCTGTCTTTTTCTTCTATTCAAGATTTCCTATTCTGAATATAACATTATTTGGTTCAATACCCACTGTTTTCTGCAACCCTTTCTTTTCTTTCGTTTTTTTTGTCTTCCCTTCCTTTTATCTTTCTTCCTTATTTTTTTCCGTATTCTTTTTCCTCAGCATTGACAGCTTTTTCTTATTCTCTGCATCCCTATATTAGAGCATTTTCCATCAAAACAATATCCAACTTTTGCCTTCCCCCCCATCACAACATTTTTGTCCAGTAGAGAACAGAAACAATCGGCTTATAGATTTGCAGCTTATTCGAATCCATTAGTAACTACTAGCAAATCATGTCCCTATCGAATACGCCAGTACACGGGCGAAATTCACTTAGTTGGAGGAGGATTTAACGTGGTGTAAGGCAACAAAATCAGCGAGCTGTGATAGACACAATATACTCACACGAAAACCAGTGGTTTGGTGTTGGGAGAAATACTCGGTGAATGTCGCAAGAAAGGTAATTGAGTGCAAGGCTTTCTAACATCAATCCATCAAAGTAGAGTTATTTTGGTTTATAATGCCATTACAGTGAAAATTCTGATCTTCTAGGACAGTGACATATGGTGGAATTAAGGTTAAGATTCGATTACCGTATGATATTCTTCTAGCGTGAAATAGATGTTCCTTATTACCAGTTTAAGTATGCTGGTACTTTCCTTTCTTTGATTGAACACGTTAAGGTATAATTAAACGTGTTTATATTAAAAGTCGCATTTACTTGACTCGATCATAGCTGACTT
>NC_136501.1:36140607-36160607 GCF_053919585.1 Euprymna scolopes
TTATATATATAATATATATATATATATCTGTTATATATAATATATATATATATCTGTTATATATATAATATATATATATATATCTGTTATATATAATATATATATATATCTGTTATATATAATATATATCTGTTATATATATAATATATATATATATCTGTTTTACATATATATATATATATCTGTTATATATATATATATATATAAATATAGATGTGTATATATATGTATGTATGTATATATATATATATACATATATATGTATGTATATATATTTATATATATGTGTAATATATATGCGTATATATATTTATATATATGTAATATATATGTGTATATATATATATTTATATATGTGTATGCATATAATTATATATATGTGTGTTATATGTCTTTATATATATATATATATTTATGTGTATATATGTTTTATATATATATATTTATATTATTTTATGTTATATATATATTAATAATATATATGTTATATAGATATATATATACATATGTTATATATGTCATATATATATATTTATATACATCTCTTATATATATATTTTATATATATATATATATCTTGTATATATATATATATCTAGTATATATATATATATATATATCTGTTATACATATATGTATATATATATATCTGTGAGGCATATATATTTATATATAAATACATCGTTATATTTATATATATATGTTGTATATATATATTTATATCTTATATATATATATATATATTTATTATATATATATTATATATATATCTGTAGTATATATATATTTATACATATATATTTATTTTTATATACATTTGTATATATATTTATCTGTTATATATATTTATATATATATATTTGTTATATATATTTATATATATATATATATTTGTTATAATTTAAAGGAGATTAGAACAATAGTCTAAAGAGCTGAGTGTATTTTAATGTAACAGTGAAATTACTAGTTTAATTAAAATACAGGAAAGAGAAAGTGCTTGTTGTAATTTAGATATATAATAAGCTCGATAGTTAAATGTCCTAGAGCTAATTCAATATTAAGTAATGTGATTGATAATTTAAAATTTAAAAATCAAATTATAATAAAATTAAAAATCCGTTTCATAAGAAGGAACATTGATTTTGTTGTTGTTCCTTCTTATGAAACGGATTTTTAATTTAATTATAATTTGATTTTTAAATTTTAAATTATCAATCACATTACTTAATATATATTTGTTATATATATATATATATATATATATATTTATAATTACATATATATCCGTCATATATATGTCTATATATATATGTTATATATATATTTATATATATATTTCTTTTATGTGTATATATTTATATACATATTTGTTATATATTTATATATATATATATGTTACACATATATATAGCTGTTATATATATATATATATATATATGTATATATATATAAATATATCTGTTATACACATATATTTATATATGTTATGTAATAGGTGTTCTTCAGTGTTGAAATTGTGGTGAGCAGATAGGGACAAGGTACAAGTTTATACAAGAGAGACGAGAACATATGCACAATGAGAGGAAGATATTTAGATATATAGATAGATAGCCCGAGATATTTTTGACATTTATACTTTTTAATGCTCTGTGAATGGGAGTGTTTCTATAACATTGACACATATTTCTTTACCTATCTTTGAGATGATGATTTTCACAAAGTTCTTATAATGTAAATTGACAATACCTTTTTCTGTTTAATACATACCACGAAGACGTAGATACAAAAAGATGAAGTTGTTTTTTATATATTTCGACCAGTCAAAGACTTTGCATCAAGGAATTCAAGTCTTTACATGATTCTTTCTTCTTCTAACCTTCGCTTCCAAGGTTCGATTTCAGCTCTGTCTCTAGCTCACTCTTCTTACTTGTCCCCTCTGAGTGACTCTGCCCGACTGTCTGCTGACTGACTGCCTTATCTAACTAAATTCAAAATTCCTGACGTCATTGCATGACCAACACGTGCATATCAGACACATGGCCTGGCATGCCTCCGTGTTTAAGCATGCATTATTACTCACATGTTTCAACCCGATTTATCTAACCTACTTTACAAATAGGTTTAATATTTTCTATTGTTCTGATCTAGATTCCTTATTTTTATTTCATTTAATTAACAGAAACAAAATTCATCATTACGTCCCTTTCCTTATAAACAGATATCTAACTATTTTATGTGGACTAAACAATGGTAATTCTACATTCCATTTTCAATAACATATTATGTATTCTGTATTTATTTTAACTTATAATCGGAATTCCCGATTCCAACTCTAGCTTCGCAAGTTCGAATCCTCGACTATCCTATCTCTTATTTACTCACAAGAACAGGCGCCTGTTCTTTAACACACACACACACACACACATATATATATATATATATATATGTGTGTGTGAACAAATGATTAATAAAACATGTTAAAAAACATATTGAAAAAGAGTTAAAACATATTTAATTTTAAAAAGGAAGCACAAGATAAGTGGATATACGAATATATAACAGATATATATATATAAATATTTATATAACATAGATATATATAACAGATATATATATAATATATGTATATAACTCATGTTAAATATACAGATATATATATATATATATATATATATCTGTTATATACATATAGTTTATATATATCTTTTATATATATATCTATGTTATATATATATATATTTATATATATATATCTGTTATATATTTGTATATATATATATGTTACATATAGTTATATATACATGTTATATATATGTTATATATATGCTATATTTATATATATAATATCTTATATATATATACATATCTGTTATATATATATGTTATATATATGTTATATGTATATATATCTGTTGTATATATATGCTACATATATGTATATCTGTTATATATATATATATATATCTTATAAATAATATATGTAAATATATATATATATATATATATATATATATATATTATAATCAATTGTATCCCTCTCTGCTTGTGTGTTTGTTCATAATTTGTAATAATATGTACAGAATGTGCTGTGTTTTACAAATGGCTTAAGCAACAAAACGCAAACCTTTACACGCTTTCCTTCGGCAGGATTTCCATAATACTATTTCTTCAAAAGAAATCAAAGTTATAGAAGTTACCTTATTTGCATATTACATTAAAGAAAATCTATTTTAATAATTAGCACAATCTTATTAATTTTCTTTTGTATCAGAGTTCTTATAAGTGATCTATTTAGAATATTTTTTTACAGTTGATTTATTTAATTTACTGTTAATTTCATTTATATTTGATTAAACTTATTTTAAATTATAAATATCGGACATCAGTTAACTTTTAAAAAACAGGAGCAAGTTTGTTTATTTATTTAAGCGAGATATTTGCCATTAAAGCTATGAAGGTTATCTCACGTTTAATTTTCGCCAAGGAAAATAGATGTTTCATGCTTCCGTAAACCCAGCATATTGTCCATCTTCAGGAAAATCGTAAGAACGTAATATATTCGGTGTATCTTAAATAGTATGTGTCTAAACACTCCGCCCGCCAATATGTTTCAACATGGCAACGCCGAGTATATGCAGCTGGCTAGCACACACACACACACGCACACACGCACACACACGAATGCACACACACACACACACGCACACACACACACACACACACACACGCACATATTATAGGATAAGTCAACAAGTACACAGTGAAATATGTACTTAATCTTCCTTATTAGCACTTACATTATTCTATCGCTTACTATTCGAGCTACTGTTAAGTGAGTCGGTCTGTAGTATGATATAAAATTTGAACTTATTTAAATGAAACCAAAACAGGAATAAAATGTGCAGAATGAATATATACGCCGATAAAAAGAAGAATATATACGCCGATAAAAAGAATATATACGCCGATAAAAGGAGATTCAATAACAAGGGAAATGAGAAAAACTGGAAAATAAAATAAGAAATAAAATGAATGAATTTGCTGCTGTAAAATACATTGAATAAGAAATCATCTGGCAAAAAAAACAAAAAAACTAGCAGATAAAATCAAGAAAATACGTGAAGAATAGAAAAATACAGGTTTAGAAATCGATGGAAAAATAAAACAATAGAAAATACAAAGATTACCAAATAAACAGGATGTAACATGTTGATTTTCAACTCGTTTGTTCTAAACTTGAAACCAGAAGAGAGAATCACAAAACGGAAAGGCGCAGGGAAATGGCTTTCTCCTGAAAGACAAATGCCACCGGAAGTCAACAAACCAACTATTCATTTCTGGAGGCACGACGAATGCGGAAAGAAATCCATAAAAAGAAAACGGAACCGGAAGCCAAAGAGTGAATCTAACGCTGTGACGACACAGTTCCACCGTCAAGTACACCCTCGAAACACATGCGGTGGCGTCTACTGTTATTTAACTAAAAAGGACGCCTTTTACCGACGTTATTCGTCTCGGTGATTATTTATCTATAAACGTGTAGGATGTCCTCCAAAATCTAATCAATATCGAACTCTATTCATAAAATGTGTCGATTTTTATCACTCCCTTTAGATATACTCTATACCATACGTTCATTTGCAACTGTAATTTATATATGACTGGCACTTTAATGACTTTGCTGTCTTGCTTGCTTGTCAATTGCACACTGCATCTCAGAGCACATTCTGTACATATTATTACAAATTATGAACAAACACACAAGCAGAGAGGGATAAAAAAAAGTAGTGAGATACTAAATGATAAAATATTAAGTGACGGAAGGAAAGGTACAAGGGTGATAGAGAGAGGGGGCAGAGTGGCGGAGAAAGAGAGTGGATAAAAGAGGATATATTATGAAAGCACAATTAGAAAGAGAAAGGACAGAGTAGAAAGAAGTGAGAGAGATGAATGTGAAGAGCCGACAGAGAAAAGAGAGATGAATAGATTAGCGACAAAGAAAAAAAGTGATAGAATCTAGCGGCCTATTTTCTATAGGGGTGAGACTGATCGTTATTGCATCGAAACATCGAGGTTTAGTTCTTATTTGAGACACACCTAAAGCCAAAAGCGGTGAATTATATTTCTTTGCTTACGAGATGAGGTTTAAGTGTAACTAAAATAATTCTGAGAAAATGACAATACGCACATTAGTAGATAATCAAAAAGGAACGTTCAGGTGGTCCTCGGCAATTGTCAAATACTTACTTTATTTATTACATGACTGGCATGGATACCCGGCGTTGCCTGGGTCGATAGGGGGTTCTGTTTGGAACACATCTGCTATACAAATCACTCTAATCATTGGCGACGTGGATACCTCCACAACTATTTCAAAAATTAAAGAACGGATAATAACATGTTAATATAATCGCCCCCAGAAATAAGAAGTATCTAACGCCGTTTCCACCAGATATTTTGCTAGAAGTTATACAAAGCGAAAAAACTATTATCCGGATATTGAGTTATGGAAAGAAAATCCCCCCACCATAATTTTATTTTAAAAAAAATAGCAGCTAATACCAGTGCGATCGCAAAAAAAAATAAAAAATGAAAATAAAAATAACCAAGTACTCAGACTCGAACCTGGAACACGAATGAAGGAAAAAAAGATAATTTTAGAACTGTTTTGCTCGGTCCTAAGAAAACTCACAATTTTTTTAACCTAAAAGAATAATGGTTATAAACATTATGCGTGCGTTTGTTTTTTTATTTTTTGTAAAGCCACTTTTTTCACTGTCTCATTTTTTTGTAAATAAAGGAAATTTTCGATTTGCTTTTTTCGAAGGGCAGGGCTTTATCGATTTACATTATTTATTTTGTTTTTAAAAGTGTGTGCTTCGAATTCAAAGATTCTGTAGTAATTTTTTACAACGTGACCCAGCGTCGTTTATGCTCTAAAAGATTAATTCCAAAAACAATTAAATTACATTTGGCATCATTTTATGTTTCTAATTTTATCACTCCCCAAAATGAAATTGAATTTATCATATTTTGGGGTTTGATTTGTTTATGGAATTGTTAGATGAAAGTACAGAATGCTCTCATAAAAAATAATTAAATTTATCGTTATTTTATGTTTCAAATGTAATCTCCCCCCCCCATGAGATGTGTGTTTGTGCGTATTTAATGATTTGTATACATGACTGCTTTAATAATAACTGGGGTGGATTCAAATGAGTCAATCGGTTGGTGACGAGATAGATATGTTAAATCTAGTCTTATTACAATAAGTCTTTATGCGATGATCTTGCAGACAAAAGTAGATTAATTTATGCATACTTTTTATCAGTATAGAACGTATCTCCTTCTCTCTTTCTCTCTCTCTCTCTCTCTCCCTCTGTATATATATATGTGTATGTATATATATATATATATATATATATATATATATATATATGTGTGTGTGTATGGGTGTGTGTGTGTGTGTTTTACAGATGATCAGAAATACATCGGCACTGTTGGAAATTTCCGGTGTGACAGACGTATACTGAGACTGAAGAGGGTCTAGCATAACTAACGAGAGACTAGTCCTTGATGTTGGATTTTGCACCGACCGTACCGTTCTTTTTCTTGTCTCCTGTAGCACATATATAGATAAATATTAAACTCTTATATTGATTTTTTGTTTTTAATCGAGCACTTTGCTGGTGTCCTCCCATCTCTCTCTCACTCTCTCTCTCACTCTCTCTCTCTCTCTTTCTCTCTCTCTCTCTCTATATATATATATATATATTTGTTAGTTCGTTATAAAATATATATGGCGATTAAGCCACACAGAATATTCCGCGTTTCATCCATGCTAGGATTCATCAGGATTATGCGAGATTTTTGTGGTTGTCTCGCGTTTTTATATACGCACCTTCTATTGAGTTTTTAGTTAGCCAATCAGCTTTCTAGTTTCCACCGCACCCCTCCTAATCAGCCAATGAGCAGGCACTTACAGGGCAATATATATACTATGGTGTTATTTTTTTACTCACATGAGTTGGTTAATTAATCCTGTAAATCTTTATTATGTTTATATAATCGTGCTTAATAACAAGTAAAATGTTATACTTAGTATATTTTATCTGGTTAGTGTTCAGATTTCAGCGTGGAATTGGCTGATGAGTTTGCCCGACTGGTTACCTACCTTATAATTTTTGTTTTTTCTTGAATCATTCTGAGGAGTTTGGGGTTCATTTAAATAATTCTTCAACATTTTTAATGTTTTTTGTCGGAATCATAAGGATTATTTGGAGTATTAATATCGTGTTATGCTTAAAGACAGTTTAAGGTCACTTCCAAAACGTTATCAGCATTCATTTTATTAACTAGTATAGTTTAGCTTTTATTTACAGGTCTTCTCTAATATTTGAAATTTTAGACAGTAAAAATGAAATACAATAATCTATGTGTGGTTTGGTAAATGAAAGTCGTAATCTAACACATAGACTGCTGATCAAAAATTTAAGACCATTTAAAAATCTTTAAAAAGAACCTTTTTTTAAGGAGAGATTTTAAACTCTTCCGACTTAAGGTTACTAAAGATTATGGAAACAAAAGGGTACATTCCAAAATTTTACTTAAAAATTTGCATTTTTATTAAATTAGGCTTTTTACACATGATCAAAATTATAAGACCAAGGGTATAAATTGTTAGACTTATGGTAATTCTAATGTTTTTAGTTCAGTTAGAGATTAGCAATCACCGTGTAATGGCGTTACCGTGCCTAAAGCAAGAAAACTAAAGTTGGGCGCACTCGAATTCTAGGATTCCATAAGCAAGGTTTGTCAATGTAATCTGGTCCGATGAGACGAAAGTGGAACTTTTCAGCATTAACTCTGTACGTCGAGTATGGAGAAGAGATGGCACAGCGCACGATCCCAAGGACACCCTCCCCACTGTAAAGTTTGGTGGTAGAAATGTCATGCTCTGGGGATGCTTCTCTTCGAATGGTACTGGGCCACTTCATATTATAGATGAAAAGATGAATGCAGCCAAATATCGAGAAATTCTTGAAAATAATCTCTTGCCTGCTTCCAATGCGTTAGGTATACAACAAGGATGGATCTTTCAACAAGATAATGATCCCAAATATACTGCTAAAATAACCTCCGATTGGTTCGTGCAGAACAAAATAGATGTTCTTAAGTGGTCCAGTCAGTCCCCAAACTTAAATCCTAGAGAAAATCTATGGAGAGAGCTCAAAATCATGGTCCACCAGCGATATCCACGTAATATTCAGGATTTGGAGAAAGTATGTGTTGAAGAGTGGCCAAAAATCTCGCCTGAACGTTGTCACAAATTAGTTTCGTCGTATAGAAAACGTCTCGAAGCTGTAATAGCCAAAAAGGGGTTTTCAACTAAATATTAAATCAAATTGTGTTAGTGTGTCCAATACTTTTTTTTACGGCTATTCTCGTTGTTATTATATAATTTTTGTTATGCATTAAAAGGTTCCAATTTCTAAAGTTATTTGTTATTGTTAAATTAGTAACTACTTCTTGTTAAATTTTCGCGTCATTCGCCGCATAAAAATGTGTTAAATAAAGAATAATGGGATGTGTCCAACACTTATTTTCCCCACTGTATGTATATATATGTATGCATATGTCTCTCTCTCTCTCTCTCTCTCTCTCTCTCTCTCTCTCTCTAAATCTATATATATATATATATATAATAATTAATATCTCGTCGGCGAAGGATTGTGATAAGCGGAAAATGTGATTCTTTTTACAATTCTAACATGTGGAATCTTTTGGAGTACAAATCTATGTAGTCTAACCCAAGTACTATATGTAAAATACGTTTTAATGAGTTAATATTCCCGTATAATCGACGGTTCTATATAAATTGAGGAAATGGCGACAGGCTTCATAAACGTATTTTTATTGCTCCTAATGCACAAATAGTTCAAAGATGTTCATCTACAACTACATAAGACGACATTAATGTAAACTCTAAAATTTCATCATATGATAATGTAATAAAATAAAAAGAAATAAATTCATCGTTAATGCACCACTATTCTCTAATAATATGTCCGCGAAAATAATCTGGACTTTTAATATATACTATCCTTCCCATCGGACCTTTCGTTCTTCAAGGATAAGAGAACATATTTCTTAATAAATAGTGATTTTGAAAATATATCGTTCGTGTTATGTTTGAAGCATAAGAAAATGTGATATCAAATAAGAACATAAATATACTCTGATGTAATA
Source organism: Euprymna scolopes (assembly GCF_053919585.1). NCBI lineage: Eukaryota > Metazoa > Mollusca > Cephalopoda > Sepiida > Sepiolidae > Euprymna > Euprymna scolopes. Next base: position 36,149,857 of record NC_136501.1, read on the forward strand.
TCTCATTTTCTTATGCTTCAAACACAACATGAACGATATATTTTCAAAATCACTATTTATTTAGAAACATGTTCTCTTACCCTTGAAGAACGAACTTCGCGATAAAATCTATTGCCTTAAAGCTTGTTTATCTACAATAATTTTTTGTACATTTATTTCTGTGTACAAAACATGTTGTTTTTGTCCGGCTCTGCTTAAAGCAACATATAATTGGATACATTTGAACACAGGATTCTGTAAATAAATCAATATTTTATCTAATGTTGGTTGCTATTGTTTGTGAATTGTGATTGCTAAAGCAAACGTCAATTTTATTATTGTATAAATAGTTCTAATAACCCTTTTATTATCTAACATAATAAACAGATTTCAGTTCATCGCGTATTACTTACTGATTACATGCATATTGTTCTATGGTATTGAGCACTACTCGATTAAACATAAGTCTTAATAAGAATCAGATAATATTCTAACATATACCAGCTGCATTTAAGTTATTGAGTAGATTTGCAGTCAGCCGATAAATGGCGTAATTAAATAAAAATATAAGGTATTTTTAACTCCTCTCCTGATTTTCGGATTTTTTTTATCACGTTCAAACGCCTTTAGTCTCCTTATTGGATTAATTGTTGCTATTTTTCTCTAATAAATTAAATGCAAAATAGATTCACTGATTGATATAATTATTAAGTGATCGATTTTGTGCTACGACACAGATATTGTCAAGAATTGTAAACGTCAACAGTATTAAAGGAATAAAGTGTAAGATGGTCAACATCATGAAATTTGACTTTATTTAATAAGCTCAATGTTATTACAGAGCATATAATGAACGAATGACAAGTGTTGGTATATATAAAAAGGAAATATAAGTGAATAAAGAATATTTCCACAGATATATATATATATATATTCGGCAAGACATGAACCTTCAAGTCACAGTCAACTGCCGTATGTATTCGACCTTGATTTCATTTGAAAGTATATTAACTGTGATATCTGCATTATAATATTTCATCAATAAATATTAACAACTATTTTTTTTTACTTACTTACATTAGCGCTTTATCGTTACGGAATCATCAGTTTAGGGAATGATAATGCATGCTGGTCGGAAGACCTTAGCTAGTCATAAAGTCACATGTTAATTCATAAACTAGTATTCTACCGACATCTAACACAAGGTAAGAGAGAAATTAAGTTCCTATAAATACAGACGAGTGGGCATATATAGTAAACAGTAAGAGAGTATTCAACAACCCGAATTGTTATATGCATACTTAGGAATTATTATTGAATAACACTACATAATACGGCTTTTTACGTCAATATACTCCTTATGAATAATATAGAAATAAAACGACTTGCTATTTATTCCATACGATTTAACTGAAAAGATAACCAGTCTTTCTCTATATGCTGACAAACAGAATAAAGTAGTTAAATCAATAAAGATTGACAGATGACGATCGAGATTCATAGTTACGGAAGAGTAAAAATAAGAAGGATTGATGGTGTGTTCAGTCAATCAAAATTAAGATTTTAAAAAATTAAAAATAAATTTTCTTTAAGCATGGATTAATCACAAAACAAAAACTTATGTGATTAAAATATAGTAGCGAATGCCTTGCAGAAGTAAACATCTATGAATCCAGCTTTACCATAATAATAGGTAGAAGGCTAGATATATTAAATACATGATATAAATATAAGCATATTATAAAATTACATAATATATATATATATATATATATGTGCATATATTATGTAATTTTATAATATGCTATATTTTAATCATATACTAAATTTATCTAGCCTTCTACCTATTATTATGGTAAAGCTGGGCTCATAGATGTTTACTTCTGATATATATATATATATATATATATATATATATATATATATATATATATATATATAGCTCATTCCATGTCAAATCGACAAGTGTAAAACCATGTCCGACACGGATTATTTTCAGATTTGCTATGCTCTTAGATCTCCATGAAAGGAATTGAATGGCACTTGTTAAACATCTCAAGGTCAAGGGATTCCTCAGATATGACCTTGATCTTTTACAAAAATGTAAATTTTTATGAAGAACTGGCCAATTTTATAAGACGATATCTCTGTTGTTTATAGGCCTACAAAGTTCATTCATATATCATTTTAAAGTACTTGGATAAATCTATAATTCTATATGGGAACATTTTTTTCAAGGTCAACTTAAAAAAGTTGACCTTGACCATAACTTTTAACATGAATTTTCTCAAAAACCGTTCCTTCAATTTCTTTTAAGTTTTGACAGAAGAATTTTTTTATCTTATGACAGTACATATTCCAAATTTCATGATGAGCTTTTCACTAGAACTATCGTTACAAGCGTTTTAAAGAAGTAGGCAAATTCAAAATGGCGGAACGTTGTACCTGCGACTTCATATAAAACATTTTGATATTTCCCAATATGGTCAAGTTTGATATCTTTTCAAAGCTATTTTGATGCTGATTAATATTTACATAAAGACCATGGTCAAAAAGTAAAAAAAAAAAAAATCTTGACGAAACTGAATTTTCTTCATTTGTTTTAGTTTTTGTTTTTTTAATGCAACGGAGATTTTTATGGAAAATAATGATATAATTAGTGCTGAGGCAGTTAATCAGAATCTAGAACATCTAGAACTTTTTGGGGTATCGGAATCAGAAACTAATATGCGACAAACCAATGAAAAGTAGTATTTCAAACTTATGTGACAAAACGATTCCAAAAAATGTAAAGTTTATTTTGTTTATATTAGAAGATAATATGCAAAACATTTATTTTTAAGGTACTAGTGAAAATAAAAGCTAAGAACATAAAAATATGATGTGGATTTATTTTAACTGCGTGAAAAAACCCATAAAATATGACCTTTTTCCTGCCCAATCCTTCAGCATTAACCAAGCAATAAAAAAAATATAAAAAAATAATATTATTGAAATCATTTTGCCTGTTGAGTTTGACTTGAAACAGATAAGACACGAACATTTATGCTACGAGATTGACATTTTGCCAGTCACCATAAAAATGTAAGTTCTATTTTCATTAATTTTATGTAGAAGTTTAGTAGATATTTTTATTAAAATGGTGAACCTGTAGGAGCGCCACTCCTACTAAAAATATGTTTCTGTTCGGTTTCTTGCTATTTTTCAGTGGATTATTATTGAATGGACACTTATATGCAAGATTATTAAAGAAAAAAAATTTCGATATATGTAAGGGGTGCTTACTTTTTAGTTACGACGTTAAAGTAAATCGATACCCTATTTTGTAAACACGGAAATGAATTTGTTTCTTTTGCCTATTTTTTGTACTTATGTGTGTTAGGTACTGTGCTGAAATAACCTTATTATTTCGAAAGCCATTCTTAACATTGAGAGGGGAGGGTGTTTTGTAGGGACCTCCAAACGTTTTTGAATAATTTTGTGCATAATTCCGTGACGTCAGACTTATGTTTACGAAATATGGAACGGCAGAAGCGACGCAATGCTTTTTTAAAAAAAAACTTTGTTTATCTTCTTCAAATGGCAACTAATAAATAATCTTTGTTATAATTTTGTTAGGTTTAAAGTTTTACACAGAAGGGTATATATATATATATATATATATATATATATATATATATATATATATTGTGTAACTCCAATTATCAGTTATTTACTCGTATTTACTTTTATTTAGGTAATTTTTTCTTTTTTTATAAGCATATATATAATTATATATGAACAAATGATTAATAAAACATGTTAAAAAACATCTTGAAAAAACATATTTAATTTTAAAAAGGAAGCACAAGATAAGTGGATAGTCCTTAATCCGCGGAGTTTCGAAGAAATACTCTCCTTCTTATCAGAGGGCAGGAATTAGCAAAATGCGGGATCGGATTTTGCATGTAAAAGTATTTCATGAAACCACAAGTAAGTCACAGCTCTTACTTGGTTAAAAAAAGGTGAGGTAAGGGGAATAGGAGGTAAAAGAAAAAATGATAAAAAGATTTCACATGAATGGATAGTCCGATGAAGGGTAAAAATCCAAGAATGGTAAAATATAATTGGAGTTACACAATATATATATATATATATATATATATATATGTAAATATATATATACATATATATATATATATATATATATATTGTGTAACTCCAATTACCAGTTATTTATTTATTTTTATTTAGGCAAATTTTACTTTTTTCATAAGCATATATATATATATATATATATATATATATATATATATATATATATATATATTATAGCTGTACCCTGCCACGCGTTGAAGTGGCTCAATGTGCTGTAATGTAAAAATTTACTAAAAAGAGAAAAATGCATGTTTCTTATATTCTTAGTACAGCAATCCACTCCAAAAAGTGAAAAAGAAGGCGAAAATGAAAAAAAATGGTACTCTCGCAAAATTTGATCTGGATCCTCGGGAGCGTCTGTCAATCATTCACGGTTTGGACTCGACCAACAATCAGTGGATGAAGCCGAACGTAGCAAGAATGTTGAAACGCTAAATGTTTTTTTTTTTGTTGTTGTTTTCTCTATACAAAAATGTGAGTTAGTAATTAATATTTGGTTGATGGGGGGGGCTTACTATACACAGATTCGAAAAAGTTGTCCAAAAACAAATAAATGAAAGCAAAGGTAAAGTAAGTTACGTTTCTACCTAACTGGATAATTGTTTAGTGTTTTTATGTAATGTAAAATGTTTAATCGGCTCGAAAAACAGAAATGGTCGCAGACTATGTTGAATACGTTAAGTTTGGGAAAGTAAGTTGAAAACAAAATCCTATACAAAACAGTGTCTGAAACTCCACAAATATATATTACCATGACATAGGCGTGCATAATCGGTGGGTTTCTGACAGTAGTTTATATAGTTTTTTTTTAGTTTTAACTCACTTTCTCTAACTTAAAGTAATCAACAGTGTCCGCCACCATTTGTAGCTTTCAAATACATCGATAAACACTGTTTTTTAAGCCGACTAAACGTTACATTAAATGAAAAGGGTCTATATTACTAAACACAGATACAAAAAAGCTGTCAAAAAATAAATATATAACAAATAAATGTTATCAAAGGCAAGAAAAGTAAATGTTCTACCTAACTGGATAAGATTTTAGTGTTTTTATGTAATGCATAATCGGTTCAAAAACATTCAATGTTTATCGGTATATCTGAAAAATACAAATGTCGGCAGACTGTATCGAACACGTTACGTTTGGGGGAATTTTGGGAAAATGAGTTTAAACTAAAAAACTATACAAAATACTGTTAAGATAGCAACTTCTGTCACGGATGTTCATCAAAAGCGTAGAGGCGCCATTGAATTTTTTTTTCTATGAGAATGGTGCTGACCATGTAAAACAATGTGAGTCAACTGTATACATGGGATCCCTTGGAAAGAGGCGTTGAATCTTTACGATTCCAGGTGACAATTGTCTGAAGATAGCGGTTTCAATCCTACCCAAAGCAGGTCATAGGATTTGTTGGTGAAAACGTGATGGGACAACAACAACTATGGAATGCCGTAATTAATGAGGATAGACTTAAGGGACTCAGATATCATATTCCGTCGCAAGTAACCACCTGAAGAAGGTCAGAGGAATAGTTGGGCGAAACGTGTTGAAAACAGCCATGAAGAGTTAGATAACAGTCCGCAAATAAATAAATACATTTTTTACTTACAAATACAAGTGTTTCATGCTCATTAATTTATCTGTATGGAAAGTGATAATTACTGTTTATCAGTAAGTTTTTACTCCATCTACGCAATCCCTTTTGGCCTCTTAGTCAAGCATTATGCGATTTTATTATTTTCATCATATGATGTCAATTATTAAAGTATCACGTCATTAGGAGGTACTTTTCGCAAACTGGTCAACTCGTGTAAACACCAGAACTAACCCAAAGTATACGTCTTTATTAGATGAGCTGAAATCTTGTAGTTTATTATGGCCACCTCCAATAACGATACATTTTTTACCGTTAATCTCATTTTTTCTTGCTTTCCGGCTGACTACAATATGGTTGTGTTCAAGTCTAACGTAAATAAGTTCTTGATGAGCCGTTCCATATAAGTTATCAAATTTACCGAATTTTCATTACTAATGATTACTATATTATCCAATTTCTACTGTACACTCTTTAACCCTTATCCTTGAATGGCCTCTTGGCCTTGATAATGTGGTTATGCCTATGTAAAAAAAAAACTATGTACGTGATAAACCTCATTTAGATAATCATCTGGTCTAATTCATAGTAGCAGCTTCACTTCGTAATAATATTTTATGTAATTTTAAAAAACAATCATTATCAGCAAGTTGCTTGTATAATAACTTTTAAGAATGTTTCCATGGCCATTTTCTTTTCCATATTAATGATAATCATTGCTGGCAAATTACTGTTATATATTCCTTAAATATTCTGTTGATTTTTATGAAATACAAGAGATCTCCGTTTGTAAAAGATATTACTATGGTACTTATGGTACCATGGCAATATAGTATTCTTTAGGTTTAATGCAAAGAAAAATAATAGTCTTACACCGTCTCAATGATAAAATATTTTTGGTTTTGGTTTTCATTAATCATTTTCAGCTTTGTATTTTATTTCTCGCCACACAACAGAGTTAGACGGCATTATTAATCGTTATCCTTGAGTGTTTTTTTTCATTAATTAGTGGTTATAAATTATTAAGAAGAAATTAATCTTTTACTATTATCACGTGACTTGCTTAGCTAATCAGATATTCTGCTATATACCGGCCACGACTCAACTTATTTTACAATGTAATTTGACACACCGATTATCATTAGATTACATAAGTTTTGCGACACCAAGTTTGGTCAGTATCACGTGTAAATACTAAGTTCTATAAGGTATCTCCCCTGACAAAGCTATACATGCGCCTGAGGATTGTATATTTATTAGAAATATGCTCGTCCGGTAAAAGTCGATCAAATACCACATCGACTATGACCGAACGCTTAATGTATTGTTAAATCTTTCCATGGGGAAAATATATGATATTTACAAATTAACTCATTGTATTTGAACGGGAAATTAACACCTTATTTATTATTCAGTTTTCTCGCTTGGTAAATAGAAATTCCGCCTCGGTATAATTAAAAATAAAAGGTCCCAAAATGGCGGCAAGTTGTGCATTAATTTTATAATGATTTATTCAGTCAGCTCGGTCCATAGAGAGCTGCTTATGGTATTTAGCACGCAACGCATAGATATTTTGACACTTTCATTGAATATTTCGTACTTCCATGCTTTGAAATAAAAACACATTTTTATTCAGAGTAACATTATCAAAATGACACCAGATGTAACAAGTGAAGCATGCAAGATCTCCCGCGAGTGCATAGTGAACGAGGCTTAAAAAATAATGACTAAGTTCAGCAAGTGCCCCTCCCCATTTAGCTCCAAAAGTCCCCTGGAAATGATGCAGTTTTAGGCTTTAACGTATGTAAATTTGAGTTCTACACCATGCAAAAAAAAAGAAATAACTAAGTCCATCATTTGCCCCCCTATTTAGCCGCCAATGTCCCTAAGACCTTAATATATTTAAATTTGTAAACCCATATTGCATCTTTTTGATTTACCGTGTTTACTGGAAGCATAGTATATAGTGAATTCTAAAGAAGAAATATCAAACAAAAGGCTGGATGCTATAACAAGGATGTCTTCATAGGAATAAAATCCTTCTATCACATCACATCTAAAACTTAGGGTTTTTTTTACACGGTGGTCACCACTTATCAAGGCCCGGAAGCCACTCAGGGATAAGGGTTATTGCGTGTACAGTACGTTAGTGTTGAGATTTGATAAAGTGTCTTACTTAAGGGGGCGGTTCATCAGGAATTTGTTTATGTTGGACTTGAAGACATCTAGGTTGTCGTCAGGTCGGAAACAGGCAGACGGAACAGAGTTCCACGGGCGTGCACTTCTAATAAAGAAGCTGTTTTTTTTTAATCCACAAAATATACTAAAAGTGAAATGCAACATGAAATGAGAATTTACATACGCAATATATATATTTTTAGAAATGTTTTTAAGTGAAAAGCAAAAGTTAAAATGGAGTAAAATAGATGCGATAAACGAATCAAATTTTAAAAACAAATCTGAAGCTTTACAGAGATTAACAACATGAATTAAACACAAGAAACATAATTTTAGAAATAAAGGTGGGGGGACTAATAAATACTGGTTTTAGATCAATAAAAATTGAAAAATTCCTAGCTTAGTAAATAGTAGTTTTGTTTTAAATTCAAAAACCAGGATGACCTCCACGTTCATCGGAGGAGAACATAGACGATTCAAATAGAATATTTATCAAAAGAATACTCATAAATTAGATTCTACAGTGCGAAAAGAATTTAACAACTTAAATCCTGAATTGAAATTAATGACATAAAAAAAAGAGAGCCAACAGCAACTTCAGAAAATAAGGCCTTGTAGCACACTTGGGTAAAAACTTTGGAAATAAATCAGAATCTCAATACAGGTCTACATAATAAACTTAAAATTTGAACATGTAAACATAAATAAAACGAGGATGGTTAACTAATAACTAAATCCTAACGCCATAATAGGAATTGATTAATGCATAGAAAATGGCACAAGGGTAAAAATTTACCTCCCTTACAACGTCGAAACTAACAAATAACCATAAATCAAAATAGATTGGAACGAAGGAAAAAAATATAAGAAAAAAATCTATATCCAAAATTTAAAATGCAAACGAAGCTAGCATTAGATAAATAGTAACACTAATCCTCTTTTCCATCAAGAGTAAATTAAAATCACAACCGCTTTTTGAAACTACACAAATAAGTATGTCGATATAATTGAAAATCGCCAATATAAACATTGGATACGAAACGAAATAAGAATCAAAACAATATAGTAGGAACATAGAATAGCAGGTCCGAAATTTGGAAGATAAAAAAATAAATAAATAACTTAGAGAAAAATAATAATATCCTAAATTATATGAACTCAGGTTATTGGTTGCAAGAATAAATGAATTAAAACATTTAAAAATAGAGATACGAAAATAGGTAAATATAAAAAAAAAAACATAACAAACGGAAAAAAATCTGAAGGGAGAAATGTAGGTACATTTTTTTTATTACATGATGTTCCTTAAAAGGAAAATGGATTCCACATTGTCCATTAAAAAGTGATTTTTCCACGTCTAAAGAGAGGCGATTTTTGTGATTATTTTCAAACGATATAAGGTTTGAAATTGTCCGAATGGTCGCGAAACGATTGTAACGAACAATGGAAATACACTACTTGTTGCTTATCAATGGGATCTTTGTTGGCTTGATTCTGTTAAAATAATATAAGAATGCTCGATTACAAAACCTTGCAATTCTAAAGCTTAAAAATTAAGTTATACTGACTAAAAATTTATTGGAATATAAACAATTACCGAATTCTCAATTACATGAACATAATAAAATTCGGAATATTATATAATATATATATATATATATATATATATATATATATATATATATATATATATATATATATCATTGGACATAAGTTATTACATGTTATTGTAATTCTCAGTAGAGACGGATTCCGTTAGATCATATCACGCTTTTGACATGACTCGACATCTTTATCTCTTACTGAATTTCTCTTGTTAATAATATAAGATCAAAGTCTGGATAAACATGAAGTCTGTCTATTTTGCAATCTTGGTCTATCTTATCCTAACATATAACATAAGTACACGACATGGTTAATCATAAGAAAACGGTTGACGCCAATTATATCGTTTTTTATTTTGTCGGACTCGTGAATCTTTCAGACGAACTTGGGAATTTGAACAGAATTTCGAACGAAATTTTTTAAAATACAATAAAAAAAACAATCGCAAATTAGTTAGGATGGCTGATGGAACGAGAGTATGTTACCCTCGTGAAGTAAATAAAGGGTCCTGTTCGAATTCCGTCTAAATTCCCGAGATCGACAAAAACATTCCTGAGTCCGACAAGATGCACCTGAAGAAGGTCGCAGGTACATCGACCTTAACATTGTGAAAATGACACTGAAGATGAGAACAATAGTCCGATAAATTCAAATAGCCAATCTTCATCTCAGAAAAGTAAAAAACATGTTTTTATAATTCCGGCGATTTAATTATTACTGTTTTCTATTTCTAATCTGTTGCATCTCGTATACATTATAATGTATGATTTATTTAATTCAAATAATAAATAAGTTTGACTTTTTCAATCATGGTATTTATGTATTTATATGGTTTAAACCCCCTATTCATGCATATCTATTAAAGTATCGGTATATCTGAATTCTATACTGCAACAATTTATTTTTTTAAATATTTAAAAAAATTAACACAGAAAATCGCGCCCTCGTTATCTACTCTGTATTGAAAGTATCGTAGATTTTGGGATAAAGATATGTCTATGACATTCTTCAACATTAAATGTGTAGTTCACTCGCTTTTCCGTCCATTTCTTTGTTCCCGTCTCCCCATATCTGACCTCTCTTAACACACACTCTCTCCTTCACTCTTTCTCGTTCTGCATCTACCTTTCTCTCCTACTTCTTTTCCCGCCATCGTTCAAACCGTTTCTCTCTCAATCTCAGCCTTTTCTTCTCTTTCTCTATATTTTACTCGGTTTCTCTTTCTGTCTCTCTGATTGTATTTATAGATATATAATT